>NC_051102.1:3652911-3952911 GCF_901709675.1 Syngnathus acus | reverse complement strand
ATGACTATAGATGTTTTTAATACTTAATGTCATTTGATTTATTTGCTATATCATATAAGAAAAGAAATCGGAGATATCGATTAGCAGGAAGAAAAATAGCAAGAAAAACTCTGAAATAGTGAAAGATGAAATTAAGGTCACAAATGTAAACCCCGTGATAGACTGAAGCCGCAATAACCCAACTGCGAAGTGGCGAGGGAACATTGTAATTTGTAAATTATAGAAATGAGGTTCTTGAACTGCAAATTTACATCACTGTGCCATTAATAGGCTTTGCATCCTGGAATCCTCTGAAAAAATAAATAAAAGCGTTACAGGAAATTACTTTGAGCTTCAAGAAGAGGTTCCAGTCAAAGGCTTACGTCGGTGACCCAGACAGTGGCAGTCAGAACATGCACGTTGGGGTTACCTCGTCTGACTAGACACGAGTTTGGCCCGATCTAATTTAACGTTTTCATTTTGTTGTACACATTTTCTGTTTATGGCATGAGGATGGAGTTTCAAAATTCAACAAAATGTTATGACATTCATATGCAGAATAACAAGTTTCACCTTTGACCATCCATAAAAACTAGCGAGCCCCTGAAGTGACTAGTACTTGGTCTTGGATGTTTGGACACCCGTTATTAAGATAACTACCAACATCACTTGAGCTTGACTCAACTCATTTGGAGGCGGCCTGGTTCGGGTGGTTGAGTGGTCATCTCTCAACCCCCAAGGTTGCATTTTTTGTCTTCAGTCCTAGCGACTATGTTGAAGAGTCCTTGAGCAAGAAACTGAACCCCCAGTTTCTCCTGATGCTGCATCATCAATAGTGTTGAGGAGACACTTTGAGTACTTTATAGTTTTAAAAATGCTATACAAGTTTGTATTTGGTGGAGTGTGATTTTCACGTCATAATTCCACTATCTTGGAGTTCATCTCAAATGTGTTTGGTAGGTGCAAAGTATCCTAACTTTCCTGATATGGACTGTTGGTGCTAAGGGTTGGAGGTCGAGTTTACTTCTTCAGTTTTTATTCAGATTATGTTAACGATGTCCGGAAGACATGCAACGTTATTTAAATTTGATGTAAATGAAGCAAAACCAAACATACTTCTAAAGCATGTCTTCCTATAGTGAGAAGAAAGACGTTAAAGCGAGAAAAGAAAATAGAAAAAGAAAATATCGTCCAGTGCAAGAGAAAACAAAGTCAATAATTCCCAAACGGCTGCAAAACCGTCTTTCTGTTCGGAACCATGAAGCTCGTATGTGATAGAAGCTGAAAACAAAGAGCATCTTTGCTTTAATTATATTTATCTTGAGCTATTTAGTAATTGGACTGCCGTGCCTAGTTATGGTATGTAAATCACCAACTATGTCGTAACCGGAAGCAAACGCTGTTAACAAATAACACTTTGAACACTTTCCTTTTAACTTCCTGGGCAATTGCATTTGTCAGGTTTAATTATATTTTCAAGACTCATACTCGGCATTTTGACCAAGGCAAAAACTGTAAATAATATTTGACCCATTCATGATTTGTTAGGGAGTATCATTTATATTTTCCCAATTTATCCATTTATTTTGCATATTTCACAAAGATAATACAGATTTTTGAGCCAATTTTAATATCATACAAAAACAACCCAAGTAAATACAACATGCAGTGTCGAAATGATGCAAATCTATCTGTTTATTTCTGAAAATGTAAAAATGGTTGTCAGTGGTGTCAAATTCACTGCAATGTTAGAAACTCAAGAAATGTGTGTGAGTCAGTGAGTGAGTAATAATGGAGAGGAAGAATGGGAATGAAATGGAAAAAAAAGGAAGTATGTTCTATCTGGGGCTTGCCATTGAGACTGTGCTGTGGTGCCAGTGCTGTAACGGCATCTAAATACAAAATCTCCCAGAGCCAATTAGTGGCCAATCTGGGCACTTTGAAGTTTGTCGTCAGCGAGACCCAACGCTTCCTTTCTGCATTACAGAGTCAGTTTGCCGTTGTTTTCTCAAGGGAATGAATAATACGTGCCTTGACCCATGCGTGTGCATTTTTCTGTCTGTGTGTTTATTCATAATCCTAAAAGCCACTGAAAGGAGGCCAAATTGTATCGCATTTATTTCACTCTTTCTTTCTCTCAATGTCTCTTTTGAAATGATCACAGAGTAAAAATATTTAACGACTTTCTAGATAAACTTCATCTGGTTTGGTCCCTCTTTTACCTTTTTAACATTATTTGTGGCAAATACTGATATCCTTCCGATGATCTGTCAGATGCATAGCTATGAAGTGACTCCTCAGTCCCTTCCTCATTCCAAAAAGCTCTGTACGCGATTATCATTGTCATCTTTTGGAAACTCATTTATGAGGGTGATGTGCAATGGTCACAATGTGATAAGACAACATCCGCCAAATTTAACCATCACCAGGCCGACACACAAGAGCCAGAATAACCATTTTTAAATCTCTTAGCCTTATGAGAAATTTGCATCAGTAACAAGTTGACACTAATCAAGTGGCCAGTGAGCGTAATCTGATATTTAAATGAATAGATTCAGAATGACAGATGTGAAAGGTCTTCAATGTTTGCCGTCATGTTATCAAACTGCCCTCAACTTCTTGGTTCACAAGCTTTTCATGTGCCATTTCCACAATGACACAAGCGAGAAATGCTGAGTTTCCACTTTTTGTACCGCTAATGGGATCTTGGCTAATAGTCCCCGGTGGCGTGCATTTCCTTCACAAAGGAAAGTACAGAAGATATTTACCGTGTGCTATAGCTGACCTGCTATAGTCGCACTCCAGTCTACTTCCTCCACTTGAATTTGTCTCTATTAGTTAGTTCCTGATTATTAAGGTGATCCACTGGGGGTGATTTGGTGGTTTGTCTTGGCCTCTAAGACGTCTGCTTGTGCAATAGAACTAAAATAAATAGATCCCTCAACTCACATAGTTTAATCGATCTGACATTTTATAGTTTACATCTGACACAAATTTACGTTTAGTTTTTTCCCCCAACTCAGGTACATAGTTGCTGAATAATTTGTGAGGCTCTTAATTTTGGGGTTCTCAGGCTACACAGACGTCCGGCCGGGATTTCAGGGGGCTTTCCCTCCACTTCCTACATGCACGGTTGAGGTGAACAGTGGAGACAGGACTGCATGGGAACTTGTGATTACTCATGAATCAAAGATCAGATCTTTAACCTGATCAGAGGAAGACAAAATTATTGAGTTCCTGTTCAGGCGACACACTGATTCCTTTATGCTTAGCCTCCGTTGATGATGCGTAGTCTTGGGCATATCCGAGGTGGGGAGTGGGAGGTGACTTCCTCGGGCATTTGTGTTTATGACAATTAGCTAAATAATAGAAATACAAGTTTTAGGAGTGAATGGTGGAAAATACATGTAGTGCATATTTTAAGCAAAATGTATCGTATTTTCCGCACCATAAGGCTCACCTAAAAGCCTCCCATTTTCTCAAAAGCCTTATAATCCGGTGCGCCTTATATATGGACCAATATGGATTCGTGGATGAGGACTAATTTATTAAAGTAAGCTTTACGTGTTTATTTTGTGTGTTGTGTGATATTAACGTCTGAGCAACATTGAGTTATTGATATATTGTTATTGTTTTCACTATTTCGAGTGTTACTATATTGTGATTGCATTAACGTTTGAGCAACGTTGAGTTATTTATTCTATGCGCCTTACAATCCGGTGCGCCTTATGTATGGACAAAGTTTGAAAATAGGCCATTCGTTGAAGGTGCGCCTTATAATCCGGTGCGCCTTATAGTGCGGAAAATACGGGACACAAAACGTATTATAGGATCAAAATATGGGTGTGACCCTATCCAACAAAACACGAAAATAAGCAATTGTAACATCACAGTCAAGTCAAAATATTGACTGGAATCTTAATAAATCATCGATATTATCACAATTAAATTAAAAGCCCCACTCAGCCCACATTACACAAAGTGTGAAGATCACATTAATGGTATTGCAATGGTATATAACAAGAACAAGCTGTAGTGGATGCAAAAAAAATTATTTTCCACACTTGAATGAAAAAATTTGTTTTGCATTCCCGCTTAACTTTTCAAGAGAATTTCATTGACGTCAAGTACTAACTTAGTCTTGATTATCATTCCTAGACCGCTCCTCCTGCAATTTCGACGGTTGATTTCCCTCTAGCTTAATCCCTTAGAAATGTGAGCAGATCAATGATGACTCATTTGAGCTAAACACTGTCATTACTGTCATTCTGATCAAGGAGGTAAGGTGGACTGAGAGTGACTGCGTGCAATTGGAAGAGTCACTTAGGAATTCTAATTGGCAAAGCAGATAAAAGGTGTTGGTTGTTCAATACAGTTGATGTGGTCAACATGCTTGGTTACTGAACGTCATTTAGAAGTCTTGTGTTTATTTTGTCAGACATATCTTTCCAGTCTTTAAAGCAGGTGTTGGAAAAAATTGAAAAAAATGTAGTCTATGATATTGTTTCTTGAAAATCTTTATCTAGCTACTGTTTATTGAATTGAATACATGACACAAGTGAATAGTAAAAGAGAAAAAGCTTAAAGATAAAGCCTCTTATTCTACAATACAGTCGAGCATTGGTGTCAAAATCAAGGCTCGGGGCCAGATACGGCCCGCCAAATCATTTTATGCAGCCCCCAAAGACAAATGGTGCATCAACTTCATCTGTCAATACTAAAGTTACAAATTGTCTTCACTTTTAAAAAGATATTGCTTGCAATTTTTGTTACCATTGATCTTTTCAAAGTATTTCAACAGTTTTTACTAGTCTCCGGTTTCAAACTTAGTTATTCATCAGTATGTTGACGGTCATAATGGCCCTCCAAAGAAAACTATGACTATGACAAAAATAAGTTTGACACCCCTGTGGTAGAGAATTGAATAGAAATAATGGCATATCAATTTGTTTCAAAAGCATAGGATGATTTGATTTGAAATAAATTAATTTACAAGCTTATTCACGGAATTAATTAAACTTGTAAATTACAGTACAACTGTAGTCCATTCATTATATACCTAGAAATATAGCACTTACCTCAATCCCGGCAATTTATCTATTACCACCTTCACAGAGATGATAAGTTGCCCAGGAACATCAAGTGCTTCGTTTCACACTTACAGCAGTGGCGCGAAATTCAAATGAGAATTCAATCCCAAATCTTGTGTCCAGTCTTGTATGCCCCCCCACTCAACCCCATCTACATGTGTGCCCCCCACTCAACCCCATCTACATGTGGATGACACGATGCAGGCTTTCATCAGTCTGCTCTTACTACCTCCACATGACCTGTTGGAAACTTGAGCTCAGCTTTGCACTGTCACAGCAGCTTCCATTTGAAAGTGCATCCATCCACACTGACACAACGCGATAAGCATGTACACTTTAGGTTCATACATACAGTAAATACACACTGGGAATACACAACACACACATATGCATCAAGATGGACAAGATAGCTTACATCTACATGTGTATGCTGTGTGTGTGACACACGCACCTACAAACAAGCTAAGCTTTGTTATATAAACAAAGGCCCTGCCTTTACTGAAACAACTTGCTTACTTATCTTATTGTTCAGCACTTCTTTACACACTTTGATCCCCACATGAGAGGTTACTGCTCATGTTCGCTTGAATGTCCTGAGTCAGCCGCTTTGTTGTCATTGGCAAAGTAAATAAGTCACTTCTTGGCTGAGATCATGTGGATCAACAAGTTTGACTTTAAATTCCGTGGAAAAGTGAATCGCTGTCATCTTGTGCAAGACTCAGAAGTTAACATGCCGGTTGACATTTTCACTGAGTATCGCTTGCATGTTTCTTTTAATCGCGTTACACGGTAGGTCTGTTGAATTTCTAAAAACCTCTCAATTTCTGCTTTTCAACTAAGTGAGCACAGTTCTTCATTTGCTCACATCATTATCAAGTCTCGACAAGACAGACTACCACAGTGTTTCTGACTGAGTGTGTTCCCACTCCTGCGGTGTTATTTGCCGTTATCCCACGACTATAGGGGTGTTTGATATTGTCCCCTGTGGTGCCCTCTTTAGACCCTCTTAACTTCCTGGTGGTGCAGCCCAAAGGCGCGAGGGCTTGCCTGTGATTGTAGCCCCCAACCGAGTTTGGAATGAGGTGCCTGCCTCCCTCCAATTACATTCAAACCAGCCCCATGAAACGCAAGGCTTTACAGCTCTTATCCAATATGAACCCCAGGCAATAGAGGACGGAGAGAATAGGGCAGCAGCAGGTAGTAATGGTGCTTAAATGGCAACAGGCATTCCACAGTGTGAAGCCGCTCCCACTGCAGGATACTGGCAGGGCGACAGGTGAGCGATGGATCTGGTAACTGCACTCTGGGTCCACTCAAAATTACTTGAACACAGTCACCCAAGGCGTGCCTATGCAAGCACTACACACACACACACACACATATTTTAGATTTCTGAATATCCAAATGTTGATGTTCCTGAGTGCCATAATTTAACAAGTCAAACTTGAATGACTTAGTTTTAAAAAAATTACATATAAAACTAAATCCATATCCACCTTATTTCTGAGGACTCTCATGGAGAAATGATTGTGTGCAACGTCCGGTAAGACACATCAGGTTTTGCTATTTGTTATAGCAGTTTATTTGAACCACCCACGCTTTTCTAAACGATCATAAGCCCCCATTTGTATTGAAATGAACATCAGGTGTTGTTTTTATGTGTGTGGGAAAAACAACACTTTAGTATTAATTTGAGAAATTAGAAAATCAGATAGATCAATATTTTTAATTTTGTTCACAATCAGCCTTTTAGTCAGTAAACTGTTGTGAGCTTCTATGACGTGGAAGATCATAAGATTCTATACATTAGAGCCAATTGTTCTTGTAAGGATTGACCATATTGCATAACATGAAGCTCCCTTTGGCTACCTGGATAGAATGACATCTTCCTTTCCCATTGTTCTTTATTAGTATGTTTAACCCAAACATCATAGACAATAAATTGAGCTGTAGGCTGACCATAAATAAAAATGATTTTATGGTAGGAGGGACCCCAGGATGCTATTGTTGCCCCTGTTGTGAGGTCTATTGGCTGCACCTTTGGATGAAAGTTATAAAACAAAGAGTGCAATTTATTTTCAACCTGATTACATATAGATTGAAACCAAATGATTAAATACAGGATGTACATTTCTTGGCCAAATTTGTCTTCTTTCACTTTACCCCTGAGAACGTGAGGGCAATGGGATCCTGAGGGTGCCCAGAGGAAAAGGTGTTGGCCAGGTAGTATTGCCCCTGCTGTGCAACCCCATGGGGTACACTAATGGTACCCCAGCCTGAGCTCCCAACACATCTTGGCAGGTTTAATTAAACACGCATTGTTCAGCCTCCCCTATATATATTAACAGCACATTCTTGTACTAAATGCCTGACAGTAACTTGAGCCGGACCTCCCGAAATTGTAGGTTTTAGATGATTGTGATTTTATGGTAGGCGGGACTTCAGTCAAAGGGGCTGGACCGTTATTGTTGCCCCTGCTGTGAATCCCATTGAACAACACCATGAGGCACGGTTGTGGTAGCTCATCACAGCAGACGTGTCTGTTGTGTCAAAGATGTATTCGCCGTTTACTAACACCAAAAGAATAAATCTTCATCCCGTGACTTCATCTTTTATCACAAATGAAACAAAAGACTTGACATGCACAGTAACCTTTGAGTGAAAATGATGAAAGCATAAATACTTTGTATAAGATGTGATTCTTTGAATTAGAAAACAGTTTGTTGGATGTAATTTCTGATTCTATGCATTTTGAGACATTTAGGCACATTCATTTTGCAATGCAATAATCTGTGTAATAAGAAAAACAACTCTGATCTGTATCTACACCATTGGTTTTCTTTTCACAAAATTTGTGAGACAAATCATTTTTATTCATCTGGTTTGTATGGTTAACTCAAAAAGAGATGTAACTTGTCTTCTCATCCCGCGACGCAACTCATAGCAGTCCACACCTAGAATGAAACGATAGTAGTAGATAGTTTGAACATTTATCATCTTGTAAAAAGTCCAGTGACCCTGATCAACCAGTTCTAGCAGGTGGAGGGATAATTGTCTGATTTTTGTTTCGATCTATTTTTAACGTTGCGAAATGAAAAGTAATTTTCCAGGGAAAATAGCAATTGTTAGTCTGCGCCTAGGTTACATAATTGGCCATATACAGTATAAACCACAGGTGTCAAACTCAAGGCCCGGGGGCCAGATCCGGCCCGCCACATCATTTTATGTGGCCCGCGAAGACAAATTGTGCATCAAATTTGTGTCATGACTAGAATTGCAAATTGTCTTCACTTTTAATAATATCTTTTTTTTTTAAATATTTGACCAGTTTTTACTCGTCTGATTTGAAAACGAGTTATTTGTCAGTTTGTTTTGTAGCTTTTACTGTATATAATGTGAGGTGCTCATACATTTATTTGGGTTGACAGTCATAATGGCCCTCTGAAAGAAGCTATGACTACAATGTGGCCCGCGAAAAAAATGAGTTTGACACCCCTGGTATACACTAATGAAATGACTTTATTGAAGTGAACAATTTTCTACTAAAATCTAGATTGCTTAGCACTCCCCCCTAAGAAAGAAAAAAAAATGTAAATTGGCTTATTTAAGGAAAACCTTTGATATTTAGTTTTATGTTTGTACAGTCTGTGATTATATGCCAACAATCCCTCACAGAGGGTAAATTGCTTTATACCATCTGACCACTGGCATCTAAGCAATGGCCATGGATACACTTCCTTTAGCTGAGCAATTACCAAAAATTCTCTCTGATGTCTTATCACGTACAGTGCCCCTCAGTGTGAGCGTGTGTTTATATAGCGATGTTCTGTGTCATTATATGTTGAACTGTTATTTTGCCACTCATGGGCATCAGGCATTTCTATGTTTATAAAGATATGAGCTAACTATGTTAAAAACGAAACATTTACTGGAACAACATGTTTACTCATGATATTTTTCTAGGATGTTTAGACTAATCTAATAGTGTGTTAGCATACAAGCAGATAGTACTTGAATAGCAACCTAGTCCCAGATAAAGTATACTCTTAAAATGTCTTGGTTAAAATGAAATTGAATGAAATGGGTCCAAAGTGGGCGGCACCACTGCTGTTCTGATGATGCGACCCATCAAAATAGGTCAAGATGTGGGAATAACTCCACAGATTGATTTATAATTATGATTCAATAAAACCTTTATAAACTAGGCCCGTGCTGATTTTTGTAGCGTCATACTGCAGCCCTCGCATACAGCATATCCTTCTACAAATCTAGAAATGGCCAATGGAAATTTGTGTTTATCCTGGGCCTCTCAGAATGTGTGCAAGCTGACCTTTGTCCCTCCCGCAGGTGAATTGTTGTTTTTGTTTTTATGTCTGCAAATAGATCAGAGTTTTGACCACCGCTGGCTTATGAACTCGATTTCCTCTTTCCAGGGAAAAATTGGTGTGGTATTTGCCACTGGGGTGGACTGAGTTTCCATAGACAAGAAGATACGTTGGAACATGCTGGTATATTTAGCACGTTGTTACAGGCAACAATTTTACTCTTCAATAATAATTTACAAGCATGCTTAAACTAAGTGGCATATGCCCTCCATATATTCGGACTTAACTAGACAATTCAGTGGTAATTGCTCTATGACAGAAGCAATTGAGTTGCTAAAATTTTGAGTCGTCAATTACAAAAAAAACAGATTGCAAATAAAAACAATGGTAAACTGTGAAAAACCTTATTAAAAAAAAATACAAAGTTTTCCCTATGTGCATTCTATAAACATTTTATATAGTTTTTTGTGCAACTTATTTAGTTGTGTTCTTTGTAAAAATAAACTAATGTTAAATTTATTACATATATGAATGAATGCTGGACATCGTTATGATGACCTTAAGGAAAGACTCGGAGGGAAATTATAAACTCAAATCCAAATGTCTGTTTTTTTTCATATTGTTGTAGTTTTTTGAGTTTTTTATTTAGTCAACAGTAGCAACATTGACCACATTTGTACTTTGTCAGACAAGAAATTCTTGTGACCTGAAAAAGAGAAAATAGCTGACTAAAAAGATAAAGTTTTCTTAACTTCCACTAACTTTCACAGGATTTGCCGAAAGTTGTGACTTTTGTTTTTCTTGTCAAGATTTCAAGTAAATTGTATGGTAGTGTATTTTGTTCTTTTTGTGCACACGTTTCCTGCATGGGGGTAGGGAATGATTGCAAAGTAAGGTAGAGGTTAAGGAAGAGGTGTCACAGTGGTGCGGCAGGATCTGTTGACAATCAGGTCTTGTATCTTCCACCCGCATGTCCCGAGGGCACAACCCTTTTGTGCATGAAGCCGTAAAACACCAAAATTGGCGCTTGGTTACATGAAAGAAGCTTTTGGGACTGTGAGTGTGTGTACCATACAGAGGAGAGATTTAGCATCCATTTTCTTCTGATCGGTTTGACAGGTGAAGCGTTTTCTTTGATCCTCTGGCTCGCTCACGAGAACACATTCTCTTGTGGGCAGGCGATGATACTGACTGAGAAAATAGGAGGGTGAGAGCGCAGGACACTGGGGAAAACAAAGGGAGAATGGCAAGGAGCGAGATCATAGTGGCGGCAGAAAAAAAATGAATGGGGGGGTGTTGAGGAAGTGAGACGTTACTCTGAAGGGCTTTGGTTACGTTGGCAGTGAATACAAAGTGTCAAGAAAATGGAGAACGGTGAGGTCATGCCATCCAAAAGGCTGTTTCGCTATCACTCGGTGACAGGTGAAACAGATAAAGGATAACATGCCACTGAGTGACATTCTTAAAATGAATATGAAAGAATGCAAGGCTATTTACTTTGTGACAATGACAATTATAGACACAACAGTTTTACTTTTGTTTTGACAGGTTTTCAGTTCAGCGTCAGCGATTACAACGACTATCAAAAATCTTTCATGTTAAATTTGAACAGATTTTGTTAGACTTAGAAATCTAATGTTGTGTCCTGCCCAATTATTATAGCAGGAATTGTAACCATTAGCAAAACTACTTCCTTGAAACACAAAGACAAAAGTTAGCTTCCGGGAGATGGGAAAAAAATAAAAACACATACAACAGGTAGATGACTCTTTGAACATGAGTGGAGGGTGTAAGACATGTCACTGGACTATAGGAGTCATCTAACTAATTGCTGTCATCCCCAGGGCATACAAGGTGTCAATAGGTCAGAGGTCAAGGACATCAATCAGGGTTCACCTGTCTCGACAAGCCTTTGAGGCTTTTTTTTCTCAGGACTGTTTTATTTCATCTGAGCCTTTCATTCATCTGACAACAGTGTTTAGAAGTATCTCAAAAAGGAAGTTCTAATAAGACTTATTTTTCCCTGTCGAAACAGCTAAAATGCGTGCTTTTGTGCAATTGAACCACTGTGCCAATGTAACAAAGCATCTGGTGAATAACTCGCTAACAGTAACGTCAGGTGAGGTAAATAAATACAAATATGATTAAGGCATGGCATGTAAATCACCCATTCGCTCATCTTAATTATAAGTTCTTTTAAAATCCATTTTTTTCCAACAATGCATAGGCTAGGACAAAATGAGTCCATGACATGTTTTGGCAAGGTTGTGGTACATTAAGATCGAGATGAATTCAAGAATTATTTTTTTTAAAGAATTGACAACCATCTGGGCATCTAGGTTCCATGATGGTCAACTTAGATAGAGCAGGGGTGTCAAACTAATTTTTTTCGCGGGCCGCATTGTAGTCATAGCTTCTTTCGGAGGGCCATCATGACAACCCAAATAAATGTATGAGCACCTCATATTATATACAGTAAAAACTACCAAACAAACTGACAAATAACTCGTTTTCAAATCAGTTGAGTAAAAACTGGTCAGATATTTAAAAAAACAGATATTATTAAAAGTGAAGACAATTTGCAATTCTAGTAATGACATGAATTCGATACACAATTTGTCTTCGCGGCCACATAAAATGATGTGGCGGGCCGTATCTGGCCCCTGGGCCTTGAGTTTGACACCTGTGCCTGAGAGTGTTTTCTGGGCGGCCACATTGGTAATATGAATGAATGAATGAATGAATGAATGAATGAATGAATGAATGAATGAATGAATGAATGAATGAATGAATGAATGAACGAGCAAGGGAATGAACATACTCAATTAAAGTGTGTTAGGCTCCCCACACCAGACTCAAATTGCACCATCCCTCACTAATATTTGAAAACGGCGCTCAAAGGGTACATTGCCTGGAGGACCACAGGGCTTGCGAGGGGGTTGGGTGTGGTCTGGCTAAACTACAATCTAAATCATTTCTATACTTGGACAAGCCATGTGAAATAAACTAACCAAATGCTATGCTAATAAATCAATCAAACAAATCATAGGACAGAACTCCCAGTTCACATGCAGTGCAGTGTTTAACCTGAAAGTAGCGCTACATGGATGGTTTCTGCCCCAAATTCAAACTTCCAGTGCAATATCAAAATAATGACCAGAATATGTAGTAGACACCCGTTTCTACAATTTTTCAGCAAAAAAAAAAAAAGTTTATTTGGGGCGAGTACTCCTTTAAAGAATCTTCATGTGCAGTACTGTAGAACAAAAGTGTATATTATGTTTGTATCGCTGAATTATAACTTTGAAGCTTGTTTGATTGTAATGTACTTTTCTGTCACAGTTTAATTGGTTTAAATATGTTGGATAGTCATTTCATACGTGGAGCATCTACTGCTAATGTCACAAGCGCTGACATTTGGCCAGCCGGCAGTACTAATATGTTGTAATTGACTGTTGGTTTGCTGTTGTTTTTCTTTCTCCTCATGCGGTCACCGGGAGTGATGCTATCTCCAAACCACAGGCGCCATTTCTGGATCAAATACAAAAACTGCTAATCTGCTTTGTGACAAAATGTGTGGTCTGTTAATGAAAGATGGGCGCCTGTTTCTGTTGATGTCTGGGTGTGTGAGAGGAACTGAAAACTTCAGGATGCTTCGCATGGACTGGTGGAGCCAAATTTAAAATTATTTTCTGTCTAGTTCATTGGATTATACATGATGGCAAATTTCTGTGGTGATACATGAAAATCTAAATCCATATATCCAATATTAACTGTCAAGGTAAAACACTTTACACCCTAGTTTATTGACACAGAATTTTATTATAGGAAAAGCAAATGAGAATATACAACAAATACTACTAAAAGAACTCACGTATATTACATTTAATTTGCACTTGATTATTTTTTTTTTTAATCACAGTTTCACTTACATTTTTCTTTTGTCCCTTAAGCGTCATTTGTGCAAAATAATTTTAGGAGGGTTGACATAAAGGCCTACGAGCTCCTTCGCTCCGGTCGACAGCATTTCTCCATAATCTTAAAGTGGTTATAAGTCTAATACACTTTTTTTTTATTTTGAAGATCCAACAGTTGAGGTAGCAGATGTCAAGGGTCATGCTGTCTGCGTCTTATCAGTCCTCTGTCAACCTCTCCTTCAAATCTTCAGAATGTCATGCTCTTTAGTGCTATTTGCGCAAAACAGTTTTAACTGAAAACGGACAAAAACAAAAAACTCTTCCGCCATTTGCTTTCACGGATTTAGAGCCGGAAATGCAAATATTTGACATTGAAAAAAGTGTGAATGTCTCCTGGGCAATTGCTTTGGGGGCAAAACAAATAAAAATGAAATGAGACGCGTGTCCAATTTCCACCTGTGTAATCTGTGGAGGCCAGAATGTAGAACAAGGAGCGATACCGTCGTCTCTCTAACGGAAATGCACAAGGCCAGATTCTGATAACAGTCCAGCCTTTTGCAAAGCATTTTTGGGATCAAGTGATAACCAGCTTCACAGAAAACGTGACGAAGCACCGAGTGTTGATTGGCTGAGCCCTTACAATTCATGAATAGTTGCTTTCAAATTTGGTGTGGAGCATTTTCTTCCAGGTTTTCAACTGAAACTATACTTTAACGTGTTAAATTGTACTGCAGAAAATACATTTACTTGTTATTATTATTATTAGTATTATTAGTAACAGTAGTAGTAGTAGTATTTATCATGAAAAAAGGTGTAGGACAAATATTAACAACAAAATTTACATGTGAACTTACGTGATATGGAACATGTAAAAAATGTCATTTCTGATTTCTTTTTGTTCATTTTTATTATGGTATGTACTAGTTTTGAATTCCATTCGGGCATTGTGACTAAATGTTTTAGCCCTGACTTCAATGTTATTTAATTTTGCTCGTTTAATGTTATATTGACCACATGGAGAACCTTTTCAAAACCGTTCTTCTCCAAAAAAAAGAATGTATGTCTGAGCATATTGTATTGCAGAAATTCAGAAGAAAAATGTGGAACATAAATGCGAATATTTCACAAATATGATTTATTTTTCAAAACTGCTTATTTCTTTAAGCTGCTAAAAATCCTTATGATATTGTTTTTTTAAGTGCTTGACAGAAACATGATAATGTTCTTTAAAATGCAGAAGCAGCAAAATTTTAGGAGGGAGCATTTTAGTGGATTTTGAGGTTGTAATCCTTTCATTTCGGAGTATTTTGGGGGATGACTGCAACCTGAATGAGCCAGAAACTGCCAATGCATTCAAATTTGCATGAATCATTCAACTGACATATTCAAATGTCCATGTGAAGGTGAAAAGGTCAGTAATTACACGTACGTGAGTTTCTGTTAGGATCTTGTCCACGTAATGGTGCCGTGCATTATCTCTGTTCCCAAGTTTGTTTTTGTTGCTCTGCTTGTTGAAACAGACCATTAAAAGTTGGAGGCAGACTTGGTCAAACAACGGTTATCTGAAGTGGATCCCATTAGGGCTCTAAATGTGACAGAAGGTTGGGAGGGGGGGGCAGGGCTTTTACATAGCAAAGCCACTGAGCACATATCATGACAAATTGGGGGTGAGAAAACATGTCAACTCCATTTAAAAGGCCAAAAGATAAATGTATGCTGGCCAAGTTGTGTGCAAAACGTCTACAGACCACCTCGGCGTTTGCACAACGCACAGGAATTAACCTGTCTCAGCTTTAATCTCGAGAAAATCGCGCCATTACCCATAAATGATGACCAACAAGAACCAGAGTGACAAGTTTGGGGCAAAATGCAAAGTGCTTGATAAATGTGCTCAGTTGACCGTTGATGAGCCCACAAAGTTGGTCTTCTGCTGCTAGTTCGGGAAGTTGTACATGTATTTGTCTTAATGACACGGGAGATAACATGGCTATGCAAAGCATGTCCTCGTAAGAATTATACAGGCTAGCCGAGAAATAGTAATGCACAGCAACTAGAAACCTTTTTTTGTATTTTTGAAAAACTTGAATTATATTTTTCGTCACAAAAGTTAAGATTTGCAGTTAGGGAAAAACGTTCGATCTACACGAAAATTGAATGGTGTTGAATCCCTTGAGCAATTTGAGGAAAATTTGTATCTGTTCTCAAAAGCTAAATTTAAGTACCGTATTTTCCGCACTATAAGGCGCACCTAAAAACCTCCAATTTTCTCAAAAGCCGACAGTGCGCCTTATATATGGATCAATATTGAGCCACTACAGCAGGCATGTCCAAAGTCCGGCCCGCGGGCCAAATGTATATATCTTATATATGGACAAAGTTTTAAAATGGGCCATTCATTGAAGGTGCGCCTTATAATCCAGTGCGCCTTATATATGGACAAAGTTTTAAAATGGGCCATTCATTGAAGGTGTGCCTTATAATCCGGTGCGCCTTATTGTGCGGAAAATACGGTACTAAAAACATGTGCAGAACACATTTGGGCAAAGAATGAGAACTGGTTCGCATTTGTCTGCTGTATGAACCTAGCTAATGATTTGACCTACAGCAGAGGTGGGTATGTTGATTTATTGACATTAATATAGTGTAGCAATTGGATATCGACGACACTCATATAATATCGATATGGGTGCACGAAGCACGCTGGCGACACATACCGTCAGAGCATCAAGCAGGAGAAGATGGACGCTATGTAAGCAAGATAAAAAAGGGAGATCACACTGGGATTTCCTCAAAGTAGAGTAAAACATTTTTTTCTCCAAATCAATCCTAAATTTGTAAAATTCCCACTCTGCTGGCCCATCTAATGAAAGGTCTGAAAGACTTGTTCCAGTCACTTAACCATCTCGGTTCCCTTTTGTCTCTTGTGTCTTTTGGGGTGGGTAAGGAGGGGGGTCAAAGCGTGTAATTGGCTTGGCCTGTTCAGGTGAAAGCCCACCTCTTGTCTGCGGACATAAAACCGTCTCCAAGTGTGTGTCTGCAGTGTGGCAAGGTTAAAAGGACATGCCGTGTTGGGACGAACACACACAGTCAAACAGAGAGCACCTCTTCATTCATGCTTCAGCCCCAACAATCAGCCCAGATACCTGGGGAAGGTAATTATTTGCACTCCTGTCTGTCTTCCATCTTTCAGAACACTTAGCTGCCATATCTGAGCAAAAACAGAAACTAGAATGTTACTCAGTATCCCAATGCAAATTTCTCAATTCGTACTTACAAACAAATTTTGCCGGTCTGTCCATTTAAACAGCGCTCAGCGAAAGTAAGTTGCCGTGACTACTTCCACCGGCAGTGTCAATGTAATGGAAGAGAAAAGAAGATGATGCCAATGGCACTGACGAAGGAAAAAAAATGATATAGAAGATGAAGTCGCTGCAAGGTAAACATCCATCATGGCCGCCAAGTTACAGCAACTGAACGTTGCCGGGAGGGGTAACATGCTTCTCGTACAGCCTGCAGCTCACTATTTAAGTTACTTAAGTTGAATTTATTAATTCTGACAAGTATTCATAAAGCGGGGCCCTGTTTGGGTGCTGGAGGGGGCTCGTAACTTTGAAAGTTGAACGTATTTATCACCCAACGTGACGTCATACTCGTCTGTTGCCGGGAAGCAGAGCATGCTTAGCCCACAGCTCGCTATGTATTCTTCAGTTTGCATTTTTTAAGTTAAATATATAAAGATTAACAAGTATTTGGAAGGAAGGGAACTGTTTGGGGCTGGGAGGGGTTTCAACGTGCTAATAGGTGTAAATCCCTTGAAAATGTCCACAAATTAACTTCAATTTAAGGAAACAAAATGAAATGATTTTCATTTACTCGAGTTACATTCTGCTTTCATGGTCATCATACTCATCATATAAAGCAAAAGGGCTCGAGGCAAACAAAGGTTGGGAGCCAGTCCAGAGTTTTACTGTTCAGTCTCACTATTCCAGTTCAGTTAATACCATGCAGATTAGAATGACCTCTTTTTCTGACTGTTAAACCCTAGTTTGAAACCCTGACCCTAGTTTTACACCCTAACCCTAGTTTGAAACCCTGACCCTAGTTATACACCCTAGTTTTACACCCTAACCCTAGTTTGAAACCCTGACCCTAGTTATACACCCTAGTTTGAAATCCTAACCCTAGATTCAATCTCTAACCCTAGTTTGAAACCCTGACCCTAGTTTTACACCCTAGTTTGAAACCCTAACCCTAGTTTGAAACCCTAACCCTAGTTTAAAACCCTAACCCTAGTTTGAAACCCTAGTTTGAAACCTTAACCCTAGTTTGAAACCCTAGTTTGAAACCCTAACCCAAGTTTGAAACGCTGACCCTAGTTTTAAACCCTAGCTTGAAACCCTAACCCAAGTTTGAAACCCTGACCCTAGTTTGAAACCCTAGCTTGAAACCCTAACCCTTGTTTGAAACCCTATCCCGTTTGAAACCCGAGTTTAAAATGCTGACCCTAGTTTTAAACCCTAGCTTGAAACCCAAACCCAAGTTTGAAACCCTGACCCTAGTTTGAAACCTTTGCTTGAAACCCTAACCCTAGTTTGAAACCCTATCCCAAGTTTGAAACCCTAGTTTAAAACCTTAACCCGAGTTTGAAACCCTAGTTTGAAACCCTGACCCTATTTTTAATCAACCCTCGCTTCTATTTTTCACGGATAATTTTAAAGCACTCTTTAGCAATGCAGATAAACTGGCTGTAGTGATTGTTTGACAGGCACGCAGAAATCTGTTTGATTTCAAATGTGCATGTGTGGCCCCTGTGGGAATGGAACTCCATCATGAGCAACAAGTGACACAAAATACGCAAAGAGTTGGGCTACAATATATCACTTGTTGGCCTTTGGCTCACCCGCATGGAGCAGCTGTCTTATAGCTTCTATGTGGCCCGTGAAGGGAAGCAAAGAATAGTGGTATTTTTAGAGAGCACTTCATCATTGGACGCATGTAACCTTTCTTAAACTTGAACAGCTTAGCTGCATTTGTGCCACAATTAGTGGTTTTTCTTGTGTGTCAAACAAAAGCACAACAATGGGTCTGATTTTGACCCTTTGGCGTGTGTCTAGAATGTCATGGATGGTTAGCGCTAAGACAGCTAAGCCAATGAAAGACGAGCTACGTTAGCTAAGATAGATGAGACGCTGTGATCCCAAACACACATCTATACACACGCACACACACACATAATCACACAAGTAGCGATTGTTTCTGAAAACATCACACATTATGGCTCCAAAGCAACCCAATACCATTTCCCTGTTTTAGCACATGCTTCCTCCTGTTACCCCTTTAAGGAGAAACCTATCGTGAACCAATTTTATTCATCCTGTAACCCATTTGGTTTTATTGATGGCACAAAAAAATTACCAAAAGTGGTGTCTTTCTCTAGTGTCATCAGTTTTTTGTGCGAAGTTTCTCATTTGTTTATTTATTTTTTGTCTAGAAATTTGTACTCACAAGATTAATATCCACGACAAACATAAAATATTTTGTCGTGGA
Organism: Syngnathus acus; assembly: GCF_901709675.1. Classification (NCBI taxonomy): domain Eukaryota; kingdom Metazoa; phylum Chordata; class Actinopteri; order Syngnathiformes; family Syngnathidae; genus Syngnathus; species Syngnathus acus. Next base: position 3,934,053 of record NC_051102.1, on the reverse strand, counting down.
TATGTGTTTTGCTGCCAATCTAAGATTAATTTACTATCAGTGGATATGTGCATTTGGATATTTCTCAGTGTGTGCAAAGGTTTTGTGGCGAAAAAAGGTTTGTGTATTTACACAGCAGCAATTCTGAATAGTCCAGTTTTTCTTCTTAATTAATTAATTTTCCCACATTTTGCATTTACATGAACTTTTGATGCACCTTTTTCTTGAGATAAACATGAATACACTGTAATGGAAAGCACACATATAACAGGCGGAACTGGTAAATAGCCCTGGAGGTATACAATATGAGCTGGTAAAAGGCAGTGGTCACATCCTTGGTGTCTGCTAGAGGCTCACTCAGAGGGAAAAAAAAAGAAAAGCTGACACTGAGTCAAAAAAACTAGACCGGTTTCTATTCTGCTTTGGATAAAAGTGCAAGATCAGGTTGAATAATATTGAATAGCATTTTACATAAATGACCGGAGATGTTCTTTTTACTATTCAAGCACTATGGGTTGTTTATCATCTTAGATTTATATGATCCTAATGAAGATGGAAAAATATGTTCCTGAACCTGAATGAAGCTGGATTTTATTATATACAGTTTTGCGACACAGTTATACGATACTATTACTGTGTGGCAAAAAGAGGAGGAAGCAATGCAGTGGGGTTTTTTTTCTGTTTTTGAGCAGATACTGTATTGTGTTTGAGCTGAGCATTAATCAACCCCTGGATCAGGTCCTAAAATCCTTAGAAAGGTACTTACAGACATAGGACTCCAAGGAACATATTAAACCTCTCCTGGTAATTTTAGTATGTAATGTAACAAACTAGGTTAAGATTAAAGTAACAATTGCTGTAATATCAGCGTTAACACTGTCGCAAATCATCCGGCTAAGCAGGAACTAGGTTCGCCTGGGGATGAAGACTATGATGGTGGTACAATAGCGATTCAAGATGATCTCTTGTATTATTTTACAGCAGTGATGTAAACTAAGAGGAAGTTGGCAGCTAAAATGTGCGGCTCACAAAAATATATTTTCTACAGGAAGGTCAGTCATGTTATTGAAAGGGTTCATTCAAATTACTTTAGTAAGGAATCTGTGGGGCAGTTAGAATTTTTGATACATTTGGTTAAAAAAAAAAAATCTGTCCTTGAAAGGAGGAGGACAAAGATGTTTATTATTTTCTATTTTAATTTCCAAGTAAAAAAACTGGCATTTTAACTGTTAATTGCAACAGTAGCACTGACACTTTTGGAAAAATACAATAAAAAAAAAAAGAATTATTGGCTGGTCCACCAAAACTATAGTGAAATAGTCAAATGTCAGCGAGTCGATGGTGAGAAATATGAAAATTCTCCTCATATAAAACTGTACAACTAGAAGTGGGCATTTAATCATAAATTATTACTAATTGGTTTTAATAGCATTTACAAAGTGTTTTTTAGCGTTCAGAGTAGAATTTTTCCACATGTACTTACATTATCTGATGACATCATCTTGAACCTGGAAAATGCTGACAGTCAGCTTTGTGTTCCCTGACAAAACATGAAGTAGTTATCAGTATATTAGCATGTGTACTGCAATAAATACGATCCTCATCATAGACTAATTAATTCCACCAATATGCAACATGCTCCTTAGTATGAGGCCATCTGATCTCATTAGGCTAACTGGTGATGTCTTCATTAGTGCTGAACACTTTTAAACCATTTAGCCACCTTGAGCCGTCTGCTTATTGGCACGAGATAACCTTTTAACGCCACCGCTAACTAAACATTGAGGTGGGGCGGTAATCTTTTGTTTGATATATCAAGTGGTTTGATTAGCATACGGGTTCGTGTCATGCTACAAATGTGCTGCAAATCCTGATATCAAGCAAATGTGAACAAATTATATCCATTTTGAATTAAGTAAAGCCAATGTCGTTTGCAAGCCATTTATTCAATTTTTCAGTCTAGCTGGGTGAAATTGGACCTTTTCACTGAAGCGAATTTTGTTGACATCGTTCCATAAGGTAAAAACTATTGCTGTTTCGTTCATGCCAATCAAACTGAGGTATTTGAAGCGGAATTGTTATTAGCACATGTGCACTTCACTGCTCATTCCAAACAAAAGCCTCCGTTTGCACAACAATACACACGTCCACAAACAATTACATGTATGAATAAAATAATCTGCTTTCAAATGTGAAAATAGCAGTTGAGTCTTCCATTTCCGGAACATGTTGGCACACATACAAAGAACCACACTGCAGCTTCTTGTACTAGTTAAACTTCTATAAAGGTTCAGAAGAGGAATGCTGAGATGAAAGCCAATAAGATGAAAGTTTTTTTGTTTGTTTTACAATTAACATGGCTGGAGAATCATTTATCTAAATTTTAGCTTCATTTTTTTTTGGAGGGGGGGGGGACATAAAAGTTAAGTAAAAAAAACAAACTCTTAACCTAACCCGTCTTTATTTATTCTGTGTAAAGTTGTAAACTCTGAGGCAATTTAGTGTATCTATAAGATGGCATGCCTCGGCTCTGTCTGACTGTAATCTTCAGTAATTGTGTTTAGAAAACACTCAAGCTGGACGGCTTCCACCCTTTTAAGAGTCACAAAGGGAGAAACCTGAGCCTGAGGTGGTTCTTTATCTCAGTGTTTCTGTCTGTTTTCGCCAGTTGTATTCTTCCTAACTAACATAAATTTGCCATTGCCATTGATGAGACATGATTTAGGATGTTTTCCTCTGGAGGGGGCACAAATTATACCATCAACCATTGGACATGTATGATATCATATGATTTTTAATGTAGCTTTTGTGTGTACAAAAATTACCACCAGAAAAGAAATTTAAAGACAATTTCTTTAATGAAAAAAATATATTATTTTAAAATGATTAATTATGCATGGTGAGGTTCTTTTTGTGTATTCTTCTAAATAGTTTCATTTTAAAAGATGATCTTTTTTAATGGTAAAATTTAAAAAACAATTCAACACCAAAGTTTTCAGTCTTTTTTTTTTAAAAACTTTTTTTTGTATGCTCCCCCAGGTCAAGCAGCTGTAGGCCATTATGATAACATTATCATAGCAACGACTGCGGGGCCTCACGGGGCAGTTGGAGGCGGGGGTAAGATCATTCAAGAAACATGTAGTCCTTTGTTTGACAGCCGGAATAATGGCTCGTTTCGATGGGCCCTTCACACATTCCATATTTACGGATCAATTCAGGACAAATTAATGACGCGGCCTGAAAGTGTGTTCCGAAAGATTAGCTCGAAACCAGGGGAGATAAATGATGGTTAGGGGGATGGTAACATTTGAATCATTTGAATTTTGAGCATTTAAACGATATTGAATTTTTAAACACGACATATAAAGACAGTTTAAGTGTGTGTTTTAATGTGTCCAACAGGAAAAAAAAAAGAGTTTATTCCTGCTAAAAAAAAAAAAAATTAAAAAAATAAAGATTCTGATGATTTGAATGAGGCGAGCAGGGTAACATCAGCAGGATATATGGCTCGCCTGGGACCATGCTTCTTGCATTACAGTATATTACGTCCACCAGGAAGGACCAAAATAAAAGTCTGGTGACTTACCTGCCTGCATAGCACCGATGAGTACGTGTTGTTGATGGAATGGATGGGGTGGGGGCGTTGCCACGCCCCCCAGTATGAGCCAAGGTATATATAAGACGCTCCCACCGCTCATGCGGCATCCATGAACAAGCGCTCCATGGGCGGGGAAGTCTCTGTTGGTTTTTACACTGCTAATTTGTTATTTTACTTTTGTTTCGTCCGATTTGAGTGGTTTGCATGGCTTTGACCGATATAGCGATGCCCAGCACCACTGCATCGTGTTTCCAGTCGACGGGTCCTTTTCCCAACGTGAGTACTGTGATCCAAACTTTTCAAAACTTGTTACACTTTCTCTACGAGCCAGCAGACTTAAAGGAAGATTTGGATGATGGGGTATTGATTCCTGACAACGTATCTTGTTCGACTCCACAGCGATGTCAAGATGAACGTGGAAGAGGGAGCGCACCAGACATCCAAGTGGAGTTCAGCATGTTCAAACCTCCGGCTTTGTCCTCCAAGGACGACGACGAGCTGGGCAAATTCTTGGACCTCGAGTTCATCTTATCGAACACTCTCAGTTCGGACGTTGTGGGAGACAGTGTCGACGGCATTGCGGACACGCCTCAGCCGTGCGCCTACGCGCTACCGGAGTCCCCGGAGAGCTGCAGCGGTAGTTCGGAGTGCGTCGATCGGCCATCCCCACAGCAGCTCCACAACTACAACGGCGCGGTCCGCTTCACCGAACCCAACTCCTTGCGTAGCCTCATGGCGGAACTTCTCGCCCCTGACGACAACTATCCGCGGGAGAGGTCGCCTGCGTGCGCAGACAACGCGGCGAGAGATAGCAGAGAGTACACGGAGCTGGGCGCGCTCAACCCGGTTACGCATCACTACCAGCCATCATCGCTTGGATACAAAATTAAAATAGAGCCCAGTGCGCAATCGTGTATGTTGGCCGGTGGGGACTATATGGGGCATGCTTCTTTCATGCATCAGCAGAATCTGACTCCAGGTACCGGTTTCGGTCCACACGCCATGCAGCAAGAAACGCCAGGGCGCACAGACTGTCATTTAGTGCAGCTCGGCTTCACTACTCATCACCTCCCAAACAACTACGCGAGCAGTTACCATTACGCACAACACATGTCCACGCGCTTCCAAGGGCAGTATAGCATGCACGCAGAGACCGCGCACATCCATCACCATCAAAGGCAGCATGCAGCTTCTGCGCAAGGCGTCTTGCTCACTCCACCGTCCTCACCGTCGCTGATGGACTTCTACGGGCCAGACGAAGCGGTCGGACTCAAGCAGAAGAGAGGACGCAGATCGTGGGCTCGAAAGCGCGCTGCCACGCACAGCTGCGAATTCCCGGGATGTGGGAAAACATACACAAAGAGCTCGCACCTCAAAGCGCACATGAGGACTCATACAGGTAAGCACCACATTTTTTGTAAAAAGTCACTTTTGTCATCGAAATACCCAGTCGTATAAATTAACACGTTCCTTTCGCCCTCAGGTGAAAAACCCTACCACTGCAACTGGGAAGGCTGCGGATGGAAGTTTGCCAGGTCGGATGAGTTGACGCGCCACTTTCGCAAGCACACTGGACACAGGCCGTTCCAATGTCACCTCTGCGAGAGGGCCTTCTCACGCTCCGACCACCTGGCGCTCCACATGAAAAGGCACATGTAGACCTTGATGGCCTCTTCTCCATTGTAAGCCTTTGTGCGCACCTGCGCATATACTCAGTTAAGTTATGACCACTTCAGCGTGTCTTGGAAATAAGTTATTGACTGTTAATATGTGAGTGCCTTAAAAAGACTTCCAAAAGACAACTGCACATTGGGCAGGACCCAGAATGCTGCACCTTTGTGTACTTTTTTGCATTTTTAAATGTTTTAATGTTTACAGTCCTGTCTTTGATACTGCTCGAGTTTTACATTTTGCTATATACTTTTTTCTTTTTTTACTTCGAAAGTTATTGTAAATCAAGCCTAATTCCATTGTGAATGTGTGATTTAGGTTTCAGATGGCATGTGATGTGGAATCAGTTAAGACTGCAAGGTCATCTATTTTTTAAATGAAATTATATATAGTTTTTTAAAATGAAGAAATGGATTCAATTGCTCTATGATAAACTATCTGACTCGCCAAGAAGGAATTTTGTATGCTTCAGGGCTCTAAAATAAAACCTACTTCAAGAAATATAATTTCCGCGCTATTGCCCTTGTATGCAATACCCACAAGGTATTATTTTACGTAATAATTGTTAAATTGATAGCCTACATACAATATTCTACCACGTTCACTACTTTTCCAAGACTGCCCTCTGGTGGTCAGTGCTATAAAGGCAGGAACACGAGTGGTTAGTTGTCACTGGCAGTTTGTACTAAACTGCACTCTTAAAACCTCTGAGCCAAAACCAACACAATTTGAATTAAAAAAAAGACCCGCTAACTTGGGTCAATTTGACCCAAATTATTGGTTGTCTTGTACAAAATAATTTTAATTGACCCAACAGTTTTAAAGGCTGTAGAAGTGCATTTACAGGTGTGAAAATAGATTTGGAAATTACAGCTCAAACTCCTGTTAAGTAAAAGTTATTAAAAAAAGAATGCAGCGAAGCACAAAAGTATTGATTAAGATGAATTTTTACTATCAGTTGCATTTACCCATTTAGCACGAGAAACACTTTCACTTTTATTCATAGACTTGCTGTGATACACACTCTTTTTATGTCATGTCATCAGCGGAGATGGAAAAACAAGCCTCTATTGTCAAAGTAAGGAGTGAAAAGTAAACCTGTTTTCAAATGTATTGACTAATTAATGGCAGTGATGAAATGTTGGCAGAATACTAGATACTCAAGTTTACTGTAGGTATCCTTGTCTAAGTAGAACGCAAATGTGGCACACTACACCGGACCACAAGAATAGTCTGAAACAACCTTTAATAACAACTGACAAGTCGAGTAACAAACAGATGTGCTAGCAACACGTTTAAATAATGAGCAGTTTACTTTAAATTCCAGATAAAGGGTCTTTGAAAATTGGGTAGGGCATCAAGTAAAAGAGTTATATATTATATATATATTGTCACAATATATCCACACAAGACTTTTATTGTAGTTTTAAACACTTTATTGTTTATTAAACACTTTTTTTTTTGCATTTTTAAACATTTTTGCAAACATTTTAAAGTCAAGAAACATTCTTGTTTACTAACTTTAGAAAACACTTTTGTGAACATTTTAAAGACAAGCTGACTTTCAGAGACATTTTTATTTACTAACTATTAAAACACTTTTGTGAACATTTCCACTAAAGTCTCGAAGTAAAAAAAACTTTCATGATGAAGCGCAAGTCTGATATGACACAACCAGTGCGGTAGGCTGAGCTAAATTGTAGTTGGAACTGCTAAGCCAATCAGCTGCAAGGACACAGCTCAACATGTTCCCATTGGGGCCATTAGTGTCATATGGTCAGACAAGTGACGCCCGATGCCACTGATGGTGGAGGGGTGCACTTGCCTGTCTTGTTGCCTGTCTTGTGTGCTTCATTCCTGCATATAACGATTTGAATGTATGAGTGAGACATAAAAAAAAAATAAAAAATCCGCGATGCATCAAATCAATCCGCAATATTTGTTTAGAAAAAAATCCGCGATAGAGCAAGGCCGCGATAGGTGAGGCGCGAAGTAGCAAAGGGATTACTGTACTAGGGGGCGGCTTCCCAGCGACTCCTTCGTCTAAAAAGGTCAAACGTCGAGGAGGCGGGAAAAGGTGCTGGGATTTGGTTTGTAATGACTGGCTCCTCCTCCACGGGGACGGGCCTCTGTCTGAACAAGTCAGGTGTCAAAAAGATGAGGGGTGAGGGGCTTTCTGTTACTTTGGTGTCAAGACTTCGGGGTGTTGGAGCCAAAACCAGCCTGTCCTTAACGGCTTGGCTTATCAGCTGACTCTCAGGCACATCCACGCTGACCAATGAGGTGAAAAGGGTCTGAGACCGAGAGAAGTTGGTTCCTGTGGGGTGGAGGTGGGGGGGGAGTACATGCATGAAAAAAGTGACTTCTTCGCGTTGTGTCACACTCACTTTGCAGGGACTTAAAACAGGTTACCTTGTGTCGCTCTGGTGTTGATCTGTTTTTTTGTTTGCTCCACCTCCTGTAATGTCTCCTGAACAGCTTTCCGGGTGTTAAACTCTGCTCCCTGGGAACAAATGAAAAATGATCAATAAATGCTACTTTGATAACCCCCCCCCCCCATATTGCTCACAGGAATTAGAATACCTGCAACTCCAAGAGCTTTGCCTTTAGAGCCAAGGTGGTGTTGAGCTCCACCTCCTCAGGAATGTCGGGATGGTCATAGGATATTGCAGCGGTCAGCTCTGTCTTCTGGTTCAGCGTTCCAGCTATCAGAGGACAAGTGGTCTTAACTAGAAATTTCAGAAAAGTGTTGTCCCTTCCCATATTTACGCATGAATACTCACACTTGGCCAGTGGTTCTTAAAACCTTTTACACCTTTCGGGTCATTTGATTTTTGCATGAACAGTTTTTAGAGCAGACCGGAACAACCTAAAATACGCATCAGTGTGGCAGCCATGTTGACAGGGGTGACTTGCATTGGCCTAGTGTGAGTATGACCAAACTGTCAGCGTCCAGGTGCATTCTGGGTCATGGAGTCAGTTGGGTTTGCCACAGAAGAATGAGTATGATTGAATATAGCACATAACTAAAACACGAAAGTGACTCACTCCTTAGATTTTGTTTTCCGTGGAGATTATCACTATTGTTGGTTGGCTGTCGAGGCGGTGCATCACTGATGGGTTGGATCTGTGGCTCTGATATTACCTTCACGACCACTGGCTCTTTCAAACACGCCTGTTAAGGGCAACGGTTATGTCATTAGTTGCAAACATACGTCACAGACTTTTTTTAATCAATGTGAATCAGTCACATGCATTAAATCTGTTAGTGGCTATTACAACTCACCTTTGTGTTTTGCTTTCTCTGTTTGTTCTTCTGTCGCTTCAGGTGCATGTGAGTCGGGCTGGTCATGACAGACAGGTCAAGTTCGGGACAGACTGCCAGTGCAGAGGAGGAGGGGAGTGGGAGAGGGGCCACTGATGGAGAGGGGGGAGGCGAGAGGAAGGAGGCCCCACCTTTCATCCTAACAGCAAAATGCAGAGATATATCCTTTAAAGTTTGTGGAACAAATCATTATATAAATGAGTAAAGCAGCTTCACAAGGTTATGAAAATGCATGTTGGTTGGGTACCGTTTTGGATTTCTATGCTTCAATCTAACTATCTATCTAAAAGATACAACTTTAAATGTGCATTACCGTCCAATCAGGAGTGGGGCATTAATAATACTAAATAATGTAAGTCATATTTGTCTGCATGAAAAATGTATTTAATTTGACGATAAAGATGTAATTTAGGTACATGTCAAATATCAATTATTTGATAAAGTTATATGCACCAAAATCACATATTGCACATTTTTTTCCAACATCCTGCAGAGCTTATTAGCGCTATAATACATGTACTCGATTCGGTTCAAGAGGGTAACGAGGCGAACTAAGGCGACAATGAAGCAAACACGTCAGTTCTTAGTGACGCTTTCTTCACCAGAGCAGTAGTTTTACCTGAATTCGAGGCGATTTGCCAACAAAAAGAAGCGGTCCGTTTCCGTCCTGCGGAACTTCAAACGTATCTGAAATGTCCAATAACAAATATTCCGTTGTTGGACTCAGCGAGGAAGAAAATGCTTGCTTGGTTTCTTTTTTTTAAACTCGGTGCTCTTAAAAGCATTTCCGGGTCCGGTTTCTGACGTTCCAAATGACACAGTGACACCTGGTGGTGATTCGCACAATTACTTTTCTACCGTTCACAGCAACAAGAGAAGCACACCTTTCTTTGCTGTCAGAGGAAGAGATTATATTAGAATCATCTTCCAGATCTTTGATTTGATTTCTGTGCTGGTTCCGAGTCATCCAAGTCTTGATAAAATACTTCTTCAACTTTAAATCTTAGGTGTGGAGTTAAAGTATTTGTGTTTTAATTGGAAAACAATATACACACATATAAAATATAATATATATATATATGTATTATGAATAGATAAAAGAGATAGGGGGTTAGGATTTGAAAAGTTTCTTAACTTCTCGAGCTGTCCTAATTGTTGTTTAAGTTATTTAAGACTTGTTTGGGACATTTTGTTACTGTCCTGTTTTCTTTTTTTCCTTTTATATTTTACTGATATATTTTCCTGTTTTTAAGCTCGAAATAAAATTGAATTGATTGATTGATTGATTGAAAACCTAAAATATGAATTTTTGGATCTGGGTAATTAATTTGTTCGAAACATATAAAACCGCAAATATTAAAGGTTAGAGGTACAATTTTCTGCATTTTGTTTTAATTTAAGTTTTACGCAGCGTCCCAACTTTTGTGGAACTAGGTTTGCACTTATCCCATAGTATTTTCTACATATTGTAGCTATTAACTTACATTTTGTAGCCACTACTTTTTATATATATATCTATATATACACAGATTTGAGGAGTCAAACCGTGATTTTTGACATGACTGTAATGTAGTCCTACATTTGAACACCACTATACGTTTGGTCAGAGCCTTCACCTCATTCCCCAGTCCTCTCACCCCACCTTCTGACCATCTGCGCTCCAGCATCGCCACACACACAAACATTCTGTAACCCGATCGCTCCAAAAAGGTAAAATCCCAAATCTGCATGCCAAAGCCTCGCAGAGTCATGTCATTGTATGTTCTGCATCCATCACCCGTCGCACAATCCATATATATCACTATTGTGTCAGTGCAGCGACGTTTCCATGTACGCACATCAGCCCCAGGCTACCACACCTGTCTGCAAGATTTGGTTGACGCAATCTGTATCTGCAAGATGTGCCATACATTCTAATTTCTAAAGACTGAATGCGATTGCTCGCTGCCGCCGAGAAATACATCACAAAAGCCGTTTGCACACAAAACACATCCCATTGCATGTTAACAAAAGAATGAATAATGCCCGCAGTCTTTCTTCCACCGAACACGTGTAGCGCCGCACAATAAAGTCAGCTATTCGACGCTGTAATATATATTTAATTTAGTTTTGCTTGCACCTAAAATGCAATTACATTACAGTTTATTTTAATATTAGCAAATCTTTTTTGGCATGGGAATCAGCAGACTTCTGCAAATCCGACAGTTGCGTCCCTGACAACGTCCGTCCGTGCGCGTGCGCAAGTGGGTGCAATGCGTGTAATAAGCGTGCGCTAAACATGCAGCTGCCTCTTCAGTGGATAACAGAGTTGTAAAGGGAGGGCCCTGAGAGTCGTTGACCCGACTGGTCGAGAATGGGAAGTGTAGTCAAGATGATGCAACTTTTAACAAATTTGGCGGATATACATACGGACATAAGATGTGGAGGAACCATTATAACTGTAAAATAACAATTTGTGGAGGAACCATCACAACCGTAAGATAACAGTTTTTGACTTTACACTCATATATACATGTATATATATGCTGAGAAACTCACATGGGGATCCAAGTTGTTACAGTGGATTAAAACGTGGTGCTCATATTGTCATACTGTATGGCCCTTTTATATTTTGTGGAAAGGTTGACTGAGTGAATGTCTTTTAATAGTGTACAAAATTGATACTTGAGGAATGGGACCTAACTGAATGTTTGACAACAAACATGAGTCATATTGATAATAAATATTAGTTGAACTTCTCGAGAATGACAGTTGCCTTCAAATTAAACATTGACTTTAGCAATGCTTTTATTAAAAACAAATAGTGATTTTTGTCAGGCATGTTAGACAACAAGTCATATTGATAATAAATATTAGTTAAACTTCTCGAGAATGACAGTTGCCGTCAAATTAAACATTGATGTTAGCAATGCTATTATTAAAAACAAATAGTGATTTTTGTCAGGAATGTTAGTCAACAAACTAGTCACATTGATAATAAATATTAGTTAAACTTTTCGAGAATGACAGTTGCCTTCAAATTAAACATTGATGTTAGCAATGCTATTATTAAAAACACAAGTGTTTCAATGAGGTTGCTGAACTGGGTGGTCAAAGTAGGGTATGTCAACAAAAGTTGCACATGTATGGATGGTAATAGATAAGCCCAACCCTAACCAGATACATTCCCCACCCCCATTATATCATTATCCACTCAGAAGGTTGCCTACTTGTTCATTTCAAAAAGGACCGGCACACATGTCGAAAGGCCATTGGCTGACAAAATATGAACAAGTGCATTGTAACCGTAATATTAAAAGCAATTGCTGAGTAAACGACTCAGAGGAAAAAAAAGTCCAAAGTTCAGAACGACTCCTCTTTGGAAAACTACTCTCTTTGTATGACATTCATGATTAAGGTATTTGCATTTGTGGCCCTTCGATAACAACACAACCAAGTACTTTGTCATGAGCTGCAGAATGGATTAGTGCTGTCAGCCATGGTTCACTAAAGGTAATTTATTGGTAAATTATGGTCAAAGTAAAGGTAATTGTTTTACAAACATGGGTATTTAAAAAAAAAAAAAAAAAACTTGAAACATACCGTATTTTTCGGACTCTAAGTCGCGTTTTTTTTCATAGTTTGGGTGGGGGGGCGACTTATACTGAGGAGCGACTTATGTATATGTGAATTTTTTCATCAATTTAAAAAAAAAAAAAAAAAGAAAAGTGAAACCGCGATAAACGAACCGCGATGTAGCAAGGGATTACTGTAATTTGAATTTCAAGTGACGTCAGCAGCGCGGCGCGGCGGTTGTTTACGTAAAGGACAAAGATTCGATCACGGGATGACGAAGATGACGAAGGGCCCCATGTACTACCGGCATCATTAGCGGCTTTGTTTGTAAGTTTGTAAGAGTTTGAAGGATTTAATGATTTGGAGTGACACAGAAGGTTTGAAAAACTATTATGGCTTTTATGCACGCCCGGTCCTACTCTACAGAGCTCTCTTACACCTCCGTGGATGGAAGTCGGGGGCCAGCGCTCAGCCGGGTGGCTGTCCGGGGACGGTGGATGGGGCTCGGAGATGGCTTTTACGCACGCCCGGTCCTACTCTACGGAGCTCTCTTTCACCTCCGTGGATGGAAGTCGGGGGCCGGTGCTTGGCCGGGCGGCTGTCCGGGGACGGTGGATGGGGCTCGGAGATGGCTTTTACGCACGCCCGGTCCTATTCTATGGAGCTCTCTTCCACCTCCGTGGCTGGAAGTGCCCCCCTCCGGGGATGGAAGTCCACGCCGCCACTCGCCTGGAAGTCGACGTCGGTGCTTGGGGCCGTGTGGTGGTTAACTATTTCTGTTATAGTTATTTGATATATTTTATTTCGTGTAGCAACTTGTATATGTTTTTATCGTTACATACTTTGCTAACGCTACAATATAGTTATATACTAGATCTGTGGAATAACGACGAGGCTGACGTCAGGGCGCACGCGCGGCGTTGTTGACAAAGGACGAGGAATTTGATCGATGGATTTAATGATTTGGAGTGACACAGATGGTTTGATAATATTATTGCTTACATAATAGTTATTTGATATATAATTTATATATCGTTATATGGGCCTGTGGAATATTTTGAAGTGCAAGCGCCGTCAGCGGCGTGCACCCATTGTTGACAAAAAGGACGATCGATGGATTTAATGAATTGGAGTGACACAGATGGTTTTATAAACGTGTTATTTATGTAATAGTTTTTTTGAATAACTCTGAATGTTACGTCAGGCCCGTTCTCAGCTCTTCGTTTGCATACCTATCGTTTAGCCTGTTGTTGCTCGTTGATGTCTGTTCTTGGTGTTGGATTTTGTCGAATAAATTTCCCCCAAAATGCGACTTATACTCTGGAGCGACATATATATGTTTTTTTTCACGTTATTGTGCATTTTATGGCTCATGAGACCTATATTCCGGAGCGACTTTTAGTCTGAAAAATACGGTACTAAAGAAAGAAAACAGGTGACAAACTCATCACGGTTGTATTAAGTCAAGATTACCCTGATTTCATGATCACACTATAATTTGACAATGACAACTGTGTCTCTCTGCTTTCAGACGCTGGCTGAAGTTCAATCAAATCAGACGAACTCGTGTTCCAAAAGTGGACTTATCTCAATGGTGCTAAAAAGAGAAGAATCAGGAGGACAGAAGAAGAGATCAGACAAGATAAAGGCATGTTTGCACGATTATTAACAATTATTTACAAGTTCTGACTGAAACTGCAATGCTAACTAACAATCAAGACTCTACTTTGATCCCCATCACAAAGCACGAAATAACTGCGCAAGGGTGGAGTTTGCTTTCGTAGACGCACACAGTTAGTAACCGGCATTTGCGCTGTTGTGGGAGTGAGCACTGCCAACAATGATGGCGACTCTTAAAATACAATGTAGGACAGGTGCAAGCACTGTCTACATTGCGGAAGCATAAACGGACTCACCGGAGTAAAAGTGAACGGAGAGAAATACATGGCAGCAAATCCAAGTCAATCAAAGTCAGTAAGTCAAAGTCATGTCTGAGTTTGCTATGCATGGCTATTTTTTTTTTTCTTAAATGTTGCTGACAGCCCAAAACACTTTGGTAATACGACACTTTATGAGAGTGCTGCGCAGTCACCCGTGAGATTTGAATGAGTGACGTAATGAACAATCGACAACAAAGGGAACACTTTTATTAGGCAATGGGGAAGATCTATTCAATGTCCATAATTGTGGGAGGGAATTAAAAGTTCACGTCTCTGTGTCAGTCACCATGTGTGTATCCTGCTTAAGATGCAACCCTAATAATTTACCAAAAAATGAAATACTAACGAACAGTGGTAAGCCATCCACAATGGTTAACCATTTCATTTGTATTTTGGCAGAAGTAAAATATCAAAATTTGGAAAAAAATACGCTCTGTTAATCTTTGTCAACAAGAATCTCTCAGAGGTAACAAACATCCTGTCTCCGTGGAAATTTTGTGTAATCTCTTACTGCCACTCCTCCTGGAATTGTCCAATAGACTTGCGTCCACTGGACACACATGCTTTGTGTACATACATATTAGTGGAGTCGACCAGTTGCATGGAGCCACCGCTTTTGACTTGTTCTGTGTCAGACTACACACCAGTCAGTTGCTGATGCTTAACTTGTTATTTTCTATCATTGTCTTCCTTCTTCAAATATTACAACATTGGATGGTAAGATTTAGTCTTTTCACTTTTTTCTTGGGTTTGTCTCTTTTATCACTGTGTAGTGTGGCATGTAAATTGGGTTAGGTCTGGTGTATATTTTGCTTGATTTACATGTTGTAAGACAGAATGGTGGCTGTACATTACCCTTTTGCCCAGATGCTGTTCGTACCATGTTAAAGGTTTTTATCATTTAGTCTGTTAAAAAAAAAAAAGAAACTTGTAAATTGAGGATATATGTATATGTGTATGTATATACGTATATATATATATATATATATATATATATATACAGTATATATATATATACAGTATATATATATATATACTGTATATATATATATATATATATATACTGTATATATATATATATATATATACTATATATATACTATATATATATATACGTATATATATATATATACTTTACACTCATATGTGTGTATGTGTATATATGTATATATATATATATATATATATTGTATATATATACACATACATACATACATACATACATACACAGACAGATGATTGATTGATTGATTGATTGATTGATTGATTGATTGATTGATTGATTATGTGTCCAGACCATTTGATCCCTTTAAGAAGTTAATTAGATTATTCCAGACATGTCAAAGGGAGAAAAAGGACCCACTAAATGACGATGCTCATTGTCAGTGTCATTTTAAATCCTTATTGCTGGTTAGTCGTGGGGGATGTTGCGTTCCATTCCAATTCATTTTATATACAGCAGCAGTCGGCGGCAAGTCCAAACGTTTCCCCCAACAGTTAATCTCATCGCACAAAAGGCCACTTTGTTATTGCAGCTGCTTTGCTACGAAATGCAAATCCATTTACACATTTGTAAATTCGTTGACTGCATTCTTTCTTACAGAACAGTGTAAAACACCATTTGGTCAAGTTTCCAACTTTTTCAATTTGTGGTCCCAAAAATGAACTTGGGTCATGTGTTTGGAAAGTGTTGGCTCAGTCTTTTCAACCACTCCACCATCTGCCCCCCCAACCCTCGCGTCTCAACTCACCCTTTCCCTCTCTGCCTGTCACATGCTCTTTTCACAGCATAGAAAAGTTTCTGGATTAGGGCAGAATTAACACAAAGCGGCGACGCCACTCCAGCGACATTCCCAAACAACACTTGAAGAGCCAGTGGAGGGACATCGACTGAGAGAGTGACGCTACAGGGTGAAGACACTCGAACGAACGCCACCTCAGAAAAAACTCCAAACTCTTGATAGTGAGGGGCAGACAGGTCCACCCGAGTGAGGGCGGGAGCATCAGAGAGGCAGGGATCTTTGGCCACAAGGTCCTGAAGGATGGAAGACAAGCAGGTTGCTGGGATCCTGGTAAGTTCAGTAATCATATTCATTCACACTTTAAAAAGCACCCAGCAAATCCCATCATCTTAACCATTTTAAAAGGTGTGTGGTTTTTTTTCCCAGTGGTTGAAAACTTCTAGGATAATTGAAAAGTACACATCTCATAATAATTCATTCATTTCATTTAAAGAAATCAGATTTTGGGAATGATTTTTTTTTTTTTTTTGCTTCTGATCAGTAATCTGGTCAGGTGTTAGTGAAAGGCCAGTGCATCTGTGACTCTTTAAATATAGACTTGAGTTACTGCTTGCTTCTCGATTCTTTCCCGTTTAGTCCTCCAGTGCATCTTAACAAAAAGATAACTACAAACCCACACCTCAAGACTCTTCTGACATTCTCATTCGTCTGAAGCAGCTTCTTTACAGAATGGCATTTTGTTTATTCCATTCCATCATTTCTGTCTCCACAACCTCAAAGACATACATACTTTTTTTTTAACTTCACATGAGAATGTTATCATTCTCTCCTGCTTGCTTCGCTCTCTCTCAGTTGTAAATATTAAGAAGTACTTGGAGACCCGAAGATAAGGTTTCTGCTTTCAGAGTCTTTTGAGAGTGGGAGCGGACGATTGAACCACAATCTCTGGCATAGTTATAAAGTGCTGAAAATCCAGTAACCTTCTAGAAATCGATGTGAGAGTAATTTCCACTAACATATTTCCACAGGTGATAACTGTAATTAAATCAGTACATAAACACAAATGATTAGAATTAACTGAGCTGAATCCACTCAGCAATGATAAACTGAGCAGAACTTACAAACAGCAGTATGAACCCAATCCCAAAAAGCTATAAAATAGTACAACAAATAATGAAAGATGATTAAAAAATATATATATATTTTTTTGTAATGTAAATGCATCTGTATAAGAAAAGCGCCCTCTATACCAATTCTTTGGTCCTAATAATTCTAATTTAGATAATTTTTTGTCTACACCAGAGTTGAGTACCTGCCATTAGGCAGGGGTTAGAAATAGGGTGTCAACATAATGTGTGCTCCTTGCTGCTAAGCTCCTGTACATTCCTACTGATATGTTGAGATGAAGATAATCGAGACATAAAAAAAAAAAGTTTACTTTTAGGTATTTTTTATTGTGTGTGTGTGTGTGTGTGCATGGGGGGGGGGGTAAATATGTTAATCATTGAATTTCCCTAAGTAAATGCCTTATCAAAGTTCAGCGTGTCTGACTGTTGTGTGTGTGTGTGTGTGTGTGTGTGTGTGTGTGTGTGTGTGTGTGTGTGTGTGTGTGTGTGTGTGTGTGTGTGCGTGCGTGTGTGCGTGTGTGCCTGCCCTCCTGTCACCAACTGGCACGGCATTGATTGTCTTATTTTCCACTCTTCTCTCTGTTTCCTCTTTCTCATTTGTCTTTTCACATATTGTGTACATCAACATTATTTACTGCATTTATTACGTAAAAAAAATAATTAACTAAGTGATTAATTTACTTTTATTTGGTAGTAGTTAGATAGTCTTGTTCTAGGTAGTACCTTATTCCACCCTGGCTGAATTAATTTATGCTGTTACAAATGTTTGGTGGATGGACCCATCACTGTAAATCTTGTTAACACACAAGGCACTCGCTTCCTGCTTGGCTAGTAGAGTTCTGCCGTTTTTCTTTTGGCCCAAACTTAATTCCTGTTTCGAAGGGAGACGCACACCGTCAATCTTCCTACACTGGTGTCTTTGACTGCTCTGGAAGCCACCACTTCCACTGAACAGATGAGCAGAAGCCTTTATGGGATGGGTAGATGTCACGTTGTTTTTTCTTTTGTTACTCACTGGTTACTTATTTCCATGTTGTTTTTTCCTCTTTAGATGTATAGGGATGTGTGAGTAGGGGAGAAAGAGGATTAAACTGAAGTTTTTTTTGATAATTTTCTGCAGAACTGAAATATAGACGAAAGATATAGCACACCTGGCTTGAAAGACCCTGATGTCATTTTTTTATCGCCCAGGAAAAAAGGGCATGAAAATGCTAATTCAATTACAACAACTAAATATGAAATCTTGGCTGATTGCATGTCCTTATACTTCTCCTTATACTTGTGTTTGATTGCAAAATACATTTATTTGCAGACTCTACCTGTAACTTGTCCTATGTTGGCTGCGTGAGTTTAAATGATTTGACTGGCGACCCTCAATATCAGCTGGCACCTTATAAGAATAAGTCACAAAGAAAATAGCACAATAGTATATAGTCAATACTACTACTATAATAAAAAAAATAAATAAAAATAATAATAAAATCTTTTCACAATATAAAAGTGTATTGCCATGAGCATCACACATTGGTGTCCACATTTTACTATAGTTGTAAAGAAAGTAATCCTATTTACAGTGGAGCAGTGAGCCGTTTTCCAGGGGAAATGATGTGCCTTGCTTAAGGACACCTGAGCCTGACTAAATACGCGGGTTGATGGAGTTAAACACAAAGTCATTTGGTCACAGGCCACATTTTTACCAAAATGACTCACGGCTGCCCTCTTTTTCCAGCTGATTTTTTATAAGGCTGTAATTGCACAATTCTCGTGCACTTTTGTGTGTATGTGTGTGTGTGTGTGTTTAGTGTATGTGTGTGCACGGGCATGCAGTGTATCCCAGGGGCACCGTGGCTAATGTGTGCTGTAGGCTGTGAAGTGGAAGGAAAAAGAAAAGAAATAGCGAAACCCACAGCTTTAAACCTCCCCAGGGTCACAATGCACACGGACAGATAAAATACCCACATCAAGTGCACAACAACACACACAAGCCCTTTTTCAGATTCCAACACATTTTTGTGACTGTTCCACAAGCTAAGTTGGACGAATTAAAATCGCAACTTAATAAACGGTATCGCTACAATCTGTCGCAGGATATAAAACATCGTTTTTTTGCATACCAATACAGAAATAAAAGTAAGATATAGAGTATATTTTGCAAGTGTACTGCATATGTGTTTAGTGTACACTCACTGCAGGTATAATTCGACAGTTGCGATATCTTCCTTCCAATTTGTGATTATGCAACAGACATATTGAGTTGTCAGCCAGTTCAGTTAACAGCAGTGCTCAACAACTGTGTTGACTGCCTCTGGGGCGAAACAAACAGATGTGAATGAAGAGAGAAAGTGCTGTGCGGTCATTTGGGGGTTGAAAAGTCCAACATGATTTGTGTATCTGATCTCACCCACCTGATTGACCAGTTAAGGACGGAAAGCAAACACAAGCTGCCGTCAGGGTCAGAGGTAACTGTGAGGGTAAAGACAGTTCCTTTCTGCCTTGGGCATTTTAATCAGATAAGGAAAACAAATATCTAAGATTTCCTTCCAGCAGTGGGCTAATTAAGCACTCAGGGAGCAGTTCAAAGTATTGATGTCTTGTCCAAGGACATCACACTCGTATGTCAAGATGATGTTGGGGTCCTTAAATTCAAACCACTTACAATACCAGTCTTGCCATTCCAGGTTGTATTGTCTTTGTCCATGTGAGAATTCAAGTTCCTAAAGCAGAACGAGGGAGTGGTCTTTAGCAACCCCATCAAAGATTCAGAAATGGTTTGGTATTCTGTTTGCACATAGGCACTGACAACACTAAGGAACCATTAACTTACCGGAAGGCGAAGGGATGCTACATTCTCTTTCACTTGGGTAAACCCTAACATTGTGGCACCCAGCCGGCCGGGGGCCTTTATGTATCCACACACCTGTGTGGCACCACTTACGGGGTAGTAGAATAAACCTCTCAAGAGGACTGGTTCTAGACCAATGTAGGAGGGTCCAAGTACACTATGTCTTGCCAGAACCTCTTGACTGTGCACACCAGCTCGGTATCTCTGCCAGGAAAGTTACATTCCACATGCTTCGGAGCAGCTCATGATTGAAATACCAAGGCTACCAACCCAGGTCCCACTGCACCTGACTCCCTGGCTCCTCTGACAGGTAGCAAGCCCATGGGAAGGTGCACCCATGTTGCTGCTGGCAGGCTCTCTAGAGGGCCATGGTAACCCACTTTCAGGCAAAGGTAAACTAAGTCCAATGTGTATTTTCATGTTATCATGGGGGGTCTTCGGAGTTTTGCTTTATTTTTGTCACTCACCTGGTACCTGCTTGTTCTAATCTCGATGACCTTTAAAGCCCTCAAGAAATGTATATTTATATTTTTTTCTTTTCTAATGTTTCACCACAGTTCTATTGCTTTTGGAGAATACATTTATTGCAAGTTTTAGCTTTGTGTGTTGCACTGCAGCAATAAGTCTTAAGAACATTTTGCCCACCACACACTTTAAACTCTCCTTCAATAGAAATGTACTTTAATATATATTTCATACGTAGGTCAAAATTAATTGATTAATCCCCTTTTATTTTATAAATCGAGCAATTGTGTAATCGTATAAGTAATGGTGGATCACTGGTTAGCATGTCCGCCTCACAGTTCTGAGGTGCAGGGTTCAATCCTGGCTCCGGCCTTCCTGTGTAGAGTTTGCATGTTCTCCCCGTGTCTGCAAGGCTTTCCTCCGGGTAATCCGGTTTCCCCCCACATTCCAAAAACATGCATGGTAGTATGAGTGACCACTTCAAACACGTCAATAACCATGTGAGTGCGAATGGTTGTTTGTCTGTGTACCCCTGCAATTGGGTTGTGACCAGCCCCGCCCAAAGACTGGGTAGGTTCCAGGAGATTTGCAATCCTCTTGAGGATAATTGGTTCAGAAGATGGATGGATGGATATATTTAATATATTCTACTTTTAATCATTACACAGAGAAAAAAATTCATTTTTTACCCATAGTTGAAGAGTGCGAGACAGATATGATGGCTTTTTTGCCCTTGCCTTCCTTTGTCACATTACGAGCGCGACAGTGACTTCAGCCACGTGTGTCCAACTTCAGTCACATGTACCTTGCTTTCATTCCCAGCAATGGTCCCATATGTTTGTCAAAATGTGTGTGTCGTGTGCTTTTTCCAGGCTGATTTGTTCCCCTGCTTTCCCTCCGATGAGCCCCGCTCTCCCTGGGGGTCCGAGGCCGAAGCCTCACGCTATTTATACAGACCCAACAGCTGGGGCCCTCCCAGCCAAAGCAGTGGGGGTCGGGGAATGGGTAGAAAAATTATCATGGAAACTTCAGGTTAAACCAAGCGTTGGAAATGTCTGCCTGTTCACTTTTTTCATCTCATCTTTCCCTTGATGCCTCTTTTACGTGGGCAACCATGTCAGTTGAACCCAGCATGAATCCAAAATCAAAGTCTGCATTTTCTCATTTGCTTCTTTTTAAATCCTCACGGCATTGAACGTCATTTCTTTTACCTCCCCTGCCCTTCTTTGTCAGGAAGCTTGGCAAACAGAAACAAGAAATGCAGATTTTCAGTCAGTTTCCAGTGTCACTTTAACATATTGTGTCCCTTTTGTTACGTTCAACAAAGCGAACCTATTGTTAGCCTTTTGAGTTCTATCATTCCCCTCAATGACTCTGTCGGTGCGTGTCCTGTTCTGAACCTCAACCCTGCAAATTTGTGTCCTTACGACTCTAGCCATCTCTAACGCTAGCCTGCCTTCACTTGTGTCATTCTGTCGACTGCTCTGCCCTCCTGTCTTCCCATTTTATCATGCGAGCCGCTCTTGAAAGGAGAACAGTCGTACGGATGCTTCGTTCAGTTAAGGGCCTTTGTCATACATAGCGGTCTCATCACAGGCATGCTTGGCAAATGAGAGGTGAAGTAATATTAGCCTAATTGCTTTAAGGGACATATATACAGATTGAGGAAGATATAATCAGTGTCGCTACAAGTTGGCCTCATTGAAGTTTGAGTTTTTAGGAGAAAAGTAGATATATATTCAATAGATGACACCAAAACATCCAGTGTGGTAGACTGCCCTATCTTTCAGAATTTATGGTTCCTTAATTTTGTTCTACCCTTTTACAAACAGTGACTAAATGTTTTTGTATGTACTCCTCTAGTTGTATTTTGGGATTTTTTTGCTTGACAATCATCAGATTCATACATTGTTTTCATTTGATTCTTAAACGCTACTTTCAACTCTCCCTTTAAAAACAGTCACCTGTACTTTCATCATCTTTGTTTTTATTGTGTTCAGTCAAGTGTTTAAGAACATCCAGTTCATAGGAAGTACGTAACTGTCAATACGACACCTTTTTCCTCCTTCGTACGATTTTTGGGTTTGTTTATGAAAGTTTGGCTAAACATTAACTTAGTGGAATGTGGTAACTAATAGCTTAGGCCACGTGTTTGTTTCTCAAGTTTTGACTAACTCTTGGTTTGTTTACGACAGCTTGGCTAAACATTCACTCACTGTAATACGAAAAATATTATAGCTTAGGCCATGTGCTTTTTAGAAAGCAATAAAATAAAAAGAATTAAAAAGAAGGTCAACTTGATGATAGGTGAGATGAATTTGGAAAGATATCTTGAAATTGGTGAATGTTGAGGGATCTCAGAAACCTTTTGAAAGACATTTCTAGAAAATGAAAAAAAACAAAAGGTTTGTGATCATCTCCCAATGTTTATTGACCTGACTTTTAAAATGGAGATTTGACTTTCTCATTACAAGAATATTTCTTGATTTATTCATTTTAAACCCTCGTTTGGTAAATGTGTCAGGCCGCTAGCTGCACCTGCCTAGACGCAGTTGTTGTGGTGATTTTTTTTATTTTTTATCTCAGCACATTGGACAATGTCAATGATCCCATTATGTAATTTTGAGTCTTTAAGTTGGACACAAATGAATAGCCTGCCATGGTTTCAAACTGCAATGGCCATTGTCCAGTGCTTCTAAACACCTCAGACCATTTGCCAGTGACTTGCTAACTTTTGACATCACTTGGGCTATGTCACTGGATAATTTGGAAGACATCTTCTTGTTTCGCATCCTAGCTCATGCGTTTGTTCACACCGGAATTGCAAATGAATTTTGCCAACTTTTTTTTTTCTATTTGCCTTCCTCTGTTTGAAAGCTGACATTAGCCATATGGTAACAAAATAGCACAATATGTGAGACAAAACAGACCAAGTAGGAGGGCTCTGCTCTCAGTATGGTACGACGGAGGCTGTATGTGTGTGTTTGGTGTGCGGGGGTGTCTGGTGGTGGGGCGGGGGGGCATTGGCAATGTCAGGTTGTAGAGACAGACGAGGATTTGGAAGAGTCAAGTGCCACTGAAAGAGAGGTTGTTGGTGGTCTTCAGAGTTGCAGCAGCTGCCTCTGAAAACAAGTGGAAGAAATAAGAGAAACAGAGAGAAAGAGCTTGAAGGGGGGCAGACGCGTCTGACGTCACTTTTTTGTTTCTTAACTTTAATCTGCTGAGAGGAAAAAAAAGAAAGTGCTTGGCTGCAGCCCATATGTGCTCTAGACCCAACTTTATTCTGCCAATCAGTGTACAAGTTCAACACAACACACAAACCACACCGATTCCTCCATCCTTCCTCCCCTCCTGCTTATGTATTCTGCCAAGGTGCTGGAGTGACAACAGGCCATTCATTGTGGAAGTAGCGGAGAAAGACTGTGGATGTTTCCTGTGTCTTTTTTTTGCGCAAGGAGGGCGGAGGAAGGAAAAAAGCAGGAGGTGGATGTGGCAGAGCGGAGGGCGGGTGCATATTCCTGAAACGGTGAAATACAACTGAAAAAAGGGGTCAAAAAAGAGAAAGTAAATCAATGAGCGAGCGAGAGAGAGCGAGTGGGGTGAGTAAAAACTAAGAGGGCGAGGGGAGGGAGAACTGGGATCACAGAAGGAGGGAGGGGGATGGGGGGCGGATAGGGTGAGAGAGTGGGCTACCATGCCGAATGAGTGAGAGAGGCGGAGAGGAAGCTGAGCTCCATCCGATGAAATGAGGTGAAAGTAATTCAGCATTAATCAAGGCAGAGCAAAAGGGAGCAAATACTGTGTTTTCTGCCCTCTCATTTGCGGAGGACCTGAAAGGCAAGGTGTGAATGACGGAACCTACAGGGTCCAGCTGAGTAGCACCACTGGATCACAGCATCACATCATGTCTGAATCGAACACCATTGCTGCTTCCACTGCAGATCAGGTCAGTTCCAGATGTTTCATTCTTTTCGTTTTAACTTATTCCGACTTACGTCGTTTTTACTCTCGGCACTGGGATAGAGCATGAGAGGTCTAACTTCTACAAAGCACAGTTCCGCTCAGAGGTGTCTAGATCCTAATTTGAAAGTGGTTAGAGGCAGTTTATAGGAGCGACCAAGTTGAGCGCGTTTCTTAGACTATCAAAGAAACGATTGTTTTTTCCCGGAGCTGCCTGGACAACGGTACAGGCTCCTGAAAGAATTGAATTCATCAAGACGAGCTATTGTCTACGCCGCCTTATTTTTCGGTGATCATTCAGGGGGTCTGTGACGACTCAATACCCCCCGCACCACGTAAGGAGGGGGACGCAGCTCTTTAAAAACCTGACCACGTGTGGCGGCCCTGAAAAGTTTTTATAAGTAATTGCAGTGGGAAGTCCGGGCTTGCACTGTGAGAGATGGGACTGGTAAGGAAGTGGGCCGTACCACCGTGTGTGTGTGAATGAGAGTGACAGAGTAGAAAAGTAGAAGGGTCCAGAAAAGGAAGATATTTATGCCCCCAAGTGCCCACCCCAGCCACAAGCCGCTATAATCAAACACGTTGGCACAGACGCCCTTTTTTTTCTTTAGCTGACTTTGAAAGACTTTGAAACAATTAAATTGTCTGCTCTGCTAAAGATAAACAGGTTATTTATGCTATGCCGGTTAAAACAAAAAGTGTGTGTGCGTGTGTGTGGACCTCACCATGCTGTCTTGTGACACTTTGAGCCAAGTGCTTGTCTCCTGTTTCCGATCGCTACTGTCGACAGAGTCAGCTTGCCAAAGATCTGTGGGCGAATACACACACTTGCACACACGCTTTGAGGCACCCGTACCAGCCTCACATATTTTTTTAAAATTAATTAATTAAAGAATGTTTATATGGAAGCACCACCAAAATGTATGTTTACGTGTTTGCCAAACCCCAAATTGTTGACAGACGGGATCAACTGTCGTTTACTTTAAATGCGGAAACAATTCAAATAGCTCACTGATGCTCAAAGTAGACAAAAGGTTGAAATACTAAAATCCAGTGACTCAACACGTTTTAAATGGGATATTACATGTCTCATTGCATTCATCGGGAGAGAGAAGTGTGGCATCCACAGTGGCCAGTAATTATTGGCATGACTGCTATAGAACTCCCGTGGAGAGTGGGTCAGGCTCTCTCTGGCCCCAGTCATGTCAAACAGGGCCGTCCGAACATTGCTCTTGTCGTTTTCATTTCTCCGTTTGCATTCTTCTTATATCATACCTAAGTGCAGTCCCACTAGGTGTACATGCCTACCAATTATAGTTTGAAAAAATCAGATGAGCTCAATGCACTATACCAGCTCAATACCTAGAAAATGATCTAATTCTTGTTTTCCGAATATTTCAAATGTGTGTTTGAACAATATTGACTCGTTCATTTCAGGATTTCTCTTGTCAGGAGAAGCAATATGGAAGTTTAAGAGATTAAGTTATTATACACAGGTTCTCAAATAGGAAAGTCTTTCACGAACCAATTTCATTGATTAAAGATTAGGAATATCATTTTTTATATTTATCCCTCCGATCGGTCCTGTGCAAATGATTTGCAATTGTGAGCATTGTTTAGAATTGGAAAATCTGTTTAGAACTTGAAATATGTGAATAGTCATTTAAAAGACGTCAGTTCATTAAAGTAATTTGCCTCCAAAAATCGACATGCAATTTATCTAGCTACCCTGCTGACTGTAAACATGATTCAAATTCCTTCATCAGTTAATACTGCAGTATTCATGTCCTTCCTCTCAGCGGTCGACTAGACTTAAGGTGTTAGGACAATTGTCTAAGTTTGTCTGATTTCTTGACATGCTTGACTACTTATTGAAATAATTAGTACTTCAAACGGACTTGAATTTAATTGAAGTGAGCATTTGTGATCAGTTCCGACGTGCTCTCCCTGGAATAAAATAACAGATGAGGTCATTAGAACTGAAGAACAGTAGCAGAGCCAATTGTTCAGTTATTACTTTTGACTTTGAGTCATATAAGATGAAGTTATTTTTTTATTTATTTAGTTTAGTTTAATGTATTATTTAAGTCCCTCTGGAAATGACACATTTATTTTTATTGTGTTATTATACTCACTGCACATGTATTTGCATTCAATGATTTTTGATATTTTTAGCGACACGCATGATCATAGCCAATTTGAAAAAGAAAAAAAGGGAATATCTTTAGCAGACTGACCTAAATTATTGGTTTGTACATAAGCAGATTTTCTGCTTTACGCATTGACGTGCCAAGAAGATAATGAGGCTTGTTGTGTTGAAAAGTACATTTATTTTTCAAGGGATTCATCCATTTTAGTGTGCCTACAATTGGGCTGCATATATGTCGACCATCCGAACATACATGGGCATTTTTCGCCCGTCATCCTGCAGTTCATCAAGGGTTTAGCGATAATTCATGTGATACCAGATTCTCTTCAAATTGAAATGCTATGCTCTGAAGGTAGATTCCATGCCATACTTGCACATGTGCAACAACTACTTGTTCTTCCAAATTGTATATGAATCATTTAAATGTGTGGGTTGGAGGCAGGGATGTGGCGCTGCACTCGGCGGGCCTGCAACCCTGTTAAGAACCGCCAGCATTTTATTTGATATTCTGAAATATATTTATTTAAGATTTTCTAAGCCCCCCCCTATGTATCAGTCAAGCCCCCCGTTAGCCTAAGGAGAGAAAACAAATCCTGGAGCTGTCCCTGGTTGGGAGGTTTCAAATTGTATGCACTCATCTTCTACTGTTGCCTTTGCTCATTAAAAAGGTTTTACCAACTTCTGATTTCATTGTTTACAAGGAAACAATGATAGTAACTTCAGGGTAGTATTCTATTGATTTTCCAATTTTTTTAAATGGACCTTGAGAAATTAAGTTAAACCTTTTCAAAATCAAGAGCCAACAGAAATAAAGTAAACTCTGGCTTATTAAAAATCTTGTAGCCATGTCGACATTCAAAGTTGCTCAATGGAAATCTTTTTCATTTTCTACATTTAAGCAGCAAACTTGCCTGCCCTAAATTAATTGTCATGTAGATACATCAGTTATGCAACCTTCAGTCTATCAGCTGACGTTAGCTGCACTTAGTCATTGTTTACTTCTTACTATTACTACTTTCTATTTACGACTGTTCACGAAGTAGAGCATTTTCCGATCGTGGCTTTAACCTTCTGTCTGATTTGACTTGAATTTAAGTTTCGGGTTCACAGCAGCTCCAGCATATTTACAATAAATTTAGCTGTGCATGAATGGTCATATTGATTATTTTATATTTTAAAATGTTCTACCCTTGAACAGCAGAACTGATTGCCTGTTAAATTTGATCACATACGGTACCTAGTTAAGCGTTCATAGATGTCTCATTGAAGAATGTGGCTTTTCTTGGAGTTTATAAAGATACTTTGCGTATGCCAATCTCCTGTAGAACCCAGTCAATTTCTTCTGGCTTTTGCAAACACTGTCTGTGCCTTTCTTGCCCTGATTTTAAAGGGATTGAAGGGAGGCTAAATTATCAAAGGCCTCGTTTAATGGTTCCTGTAACATCAAGTGTTTGACTTACCACAATCATTTTGCCCATCCATCCATCCGTCCATCCTCCATCTGCCTGTGCATCCATCTCTCATTCTGATTGTGTATATATCCCACAAATGCAAGTTTAAATTTGAAGTTTTGTCTGAAAGAGCAAAAGATACACAACACAGAAATTTAGCACATTTATAGACTGGAAACAAGTAGCATTTAGCTTTTAACCTTTGTAAATTAATTACTTGGCAAAGCACATTTTCAATTACATTTCAGCTCCACTACTCATATAATGGGGCACCGCATGCATGATAAGAGGAAAGCTATGTGTGTTTGCGTGTGCATGTGTGTGTGTTGTGGGTGTGGAGGAGGATGCAGGTGAACAGCTTGCGAGGGCCAACAACTCCGCGGGCCAGTCTCGCGCATCACTTGACAGCCATACCCAATGAAGGCCTACGCATAAGTAAACTTGTGAAGCAAACGAGTGAACAAGCAAGAGTGAGGGGAATGTTGCAGAACGGGATGCACATTGTTGTAGCGGTCTGATTGTTTCTGTCAGTCTTAAATGTTTCTATTTTCTAGTTTTTGCTGATCATTCTTTTTCTCAAACAGCTCTCATGAGCCATCTCTCTCATTTTATTCCTCATTTGCTCAATCTCATGTTGACACACGTCTCCGTTAAAGAAACAGGATTAGATTTCGAGATTATCCTCAACGCTGTGATAAATTGTTGTCCTTCTACAATAAGGGATAACTGCAGATAAGTGTATCTGTTGGATGAATGTGTGTGTGTGATTGTCTATTTTGCATTTTTACATGTAACACACATAAATTGCTGATTATTTCCCATGCTGAAACATCCATGCTAAAAGCCTTTTTTTTCCCTTGAAAAATTAAAGATGAATTAATTCTTTGTTATTCATAGTGAAGGCAATAGTTAATGACAGAAGAAATAGTGGTGGGTTACTGAAATACACTCCTTGTGTATTGGGGAAGACAAAAGTTCCTGTCTAGTTGTTTGGGAATTTGGCAGACCTTGCTGCACCGTTTTGGACATTCCATCAGAACAAGAATGTTTTTTTATTACGGATCTCCAGCGCATGTTACAATTGGGTGATAGAAAGTAGATTCGACTTTAGACCAAGCGCAGGTTGTGTAATGTGATTTTGTTGGATTTGAGCGAGGCACAGGCAGGCAGGTTCAGCCCTCTGTTGCTATTTGGTCGATGTCATCATATTTCATTGAAAAATAGAACAGCAACGTGCATCAAACACTTTGAATCATTTTACAGATTAAATCTCTAAATGCATTATTATACTATCATTAATATATAATAATAATAATATTATTCTTTAGAGGACCCACCTGATTGTAGCACAGCTAGTGTGTGGTGTGTGTGTGTGCGTGTGTGCGTGTGTGTGCGTGTGTGCGTGCGTGTGTATGCACGTGCGCATATGTGGGGTTGGTTCACATGATCTGTAAGTGGAGATCCTCATTACGATTATGGGAGTGAATTTAGCTGTGTTCACTCTCACAATGGCACAAACGCCCATTTCTAACTGCGCCCTTCTGCAAAAATACCAAAAGAAAAAAAACCTCCACCCATGTGCGCAATTAGACTTGGGCTGTCCATGAAAATAGCGTAGCTTGAGTAAAAAAGATGGACCAAGGAACTCTGAAGATGCATTTGCGTTAGTTTTAATGGAAAGGTCATATTTACTCAAAGGAGAAAAACCATGTTTCAAATCATATAACTTTATTTGTGATGCATAAAGGTAAAGACATGCATGTTGGCATCAAAGTTTGTTCAATGCTTTAGATTTTTTTTAAGAACAATTGTTAGCATTTGAAAACTATCAATATCAGTAAAATTAGGTGATTTTCAATCATTGATCAAATTATATGGCAATAAAATAACACGTGTACATGAAACACACGTCCAAGTCACATTTTCTTCCCGTATGTAATTATATAATTAACATTAAATGATCGCCCCCTCACTACCCTAACCTCAACCCCCATTCCTTTTGCTTCTTAGCCACACCCCTTTCACAACCACGTTTCTCTCTTCAGAGACAGAGAGACATAGACATAACTAGTCCCCAACCCCCCTCCCCAAGGGGAGGTATTTAAGAACTTCAGCAGTTGTGTTCAGTCCTATTAGTATTAGAAAGTAAGTGAAGTTGGCCAGTCATACATTATTTGGACTGTTAGAAACTGATTGCAAGCTCCTCATCATGGAATATCATGTCAAGGTAAGTTACCTGAATGACAAAGCGGATATCCCAAAAAGTGTAAGAAAATGGAATGAAAGATCAGAAAAAAATCCTGAATAAATAATTACTGCTACTATCTCCACCAAGTATTTGAGATTGCTGTTGATTATCCTTTTGTGTCTTCTAATTGTGTGTTCCTCTACAGGCACATTATGTATGTCAGCAATCAGGGTCAGTGGTGGTGGCAACATTGACCTGACAGTAATTCAAAACAATGTAAAAAACTAATTTTATTTGACATAACTATCAACATTTTGTTCCTAGTTGACATGGGAGCCAAGTAATTGTTCCCAGACAAAAATTTCATGCAAGTTGTAAATTCTTGTCCTACGCTTAGGATGATAATATAGAAGGCTCAATTTCCCCCTCATTATCTTACTCATACAACATCAACATAAACAGCACAATCAATAAACGTGTTCAGAGAAGTCACATTTCAATGACTAAAATACCATAAAACACAAAGCATGCTGGAAAACATTGCCCACAGCCTCCCATGTGTAAAGCCATTGAAACTTTATAATCCCATGATCTGAGTCGTTCAGTCCCATTGACGGGTATAGACGTCAAATATATTAACTGGGTTGGCAGTGAATAAATTAAATAGCAAACATTTTCATTGTTACAACAATGCAAAGAAACGGAAATAGTATCTGTTGTTGGATCTTCAATTTCTGGATGAACAACTCACTATGGACATCATTTTCAAAACTTCCGTGCCTGACACCTTGTTCATTTATAGCTATTATTCAGCCGTGCAAGGGGGATTGATTCAGTCTCTGTCAGACAGAATCTTTTGGTATGTGGTCCCAATGGTAGCAGACTGAGAAGCCACAGTATACACTGTCTTTAGGCCTATTACTCTCACCTCACAGCTCATTCATAAAGAGAGCTTTGAAAAGTCTCTTTTTGGGGGATCCGGTGGGCTTTTTGTCCCATGATGGTTGAGTGAATTCAGTCATTGCAAACAGACATGTTTACGAAATTCCGCATAGGTCGAGTGAGGATTACGGGTGCCACTTTGAATAAGTGAGGCGTGTTCATTAATTGCAAAGTAATACGTGTTGTCACGTGCGGAATGGAGCAGGACGATCATGTGCCGGAGGACAGGATGAGGGGAACAAACATATTTTTTCTGAAGGATTTATGTTACAAACACCCCGAAATACTTCCCTTCCTTCTCAACACTTGTTACACTTTAAATTGTAAAATAAATGAATAATTATATAAAAGCATGATACGATGACACCTCTAAAAAAAAAATCCACTAATTAGCGAGGCCATGAAAGGCGAACCGCAATTTAGTGTGGGAATATTGTACTTAGTTTTACAATGTGTATTATATAAATACAGGATTGTTTGAGATACAGTATTCCCAAAATGGCATCTTTTGGGCACTTTTTTGTCAAGGCATCATGCCCGTTGTAAAGTGGACTTGTGGGTAATCATTAATGTCAAAATAACTCTTTCAGTGTAGACTTTTTGGTGTCCCAAAGCCGGGACGGCAAAGTGACAGATGTACTGTACATGTGCTTCAAAAAAGTAAATAGTGACTCAAAAGCGACCTTGAAAATAGAGCAAAGTCGCTAAAAGTGGGGGGTGAAAAAGGCAAGGCCATGTGTGGTCTTACATAAAGCCCAGATGGTCCCAAAAAACATGTGACAGAGAAATTGAGTCAGTGACTGTTGTCTGACACAGCTCACAGGAGCCAACACCATGGGCCACAACACCTGGCTCGAGACATCAGGGTCACTTAAGTAAGAGAACATGAGAAACTAAAAGTTTGAGGTCTGCCCATGGGTCCAGATAAAAAGTAAAGTGCATCTTACTCTGATATACGCCTGGAGTAAATCATCACTTTCTTTTAACATTGATAGATTTCAAATTATAAACATTTGAGCATACCTTCAATTCATAACATTCAACATATTACCGTATTTTCCGCACTATAAGGCGAACCTAAAAACCTCCAATTTTCTCAAAAGCCGACCGTGCGCTTTATAATCCGGTGCGCCTTATATATGGACCAATATGGATTCGTGGATGAAGACTAATTTATTAAAGTAAGCTTTACTTGTTTATTTTGTGTGCTGTGTGATATTAACGTTTGAGCAACGTTGAGTTATTGATATATTGTTATTGTTTTCACTATTTCGAGTGTTACTATATTGTGATTGCATTAACGTTTGAGCAACGTTGAGTTATTTATTCTATGCGCCTTATAATCCGGTGCGCCTTATAGTGTGGAAAATACGGTATTTGTTTTAAATATATAGTTATCTTAAATATAACTAAATGCTACACATTATAATGTCACCTATTCTCTGTATCCTTTAATGATCTTTTTTTAATCTCGTCAATGGAGGGAAACCAAAGCAAAATTTATGGACTCTGTAAACTTTCCAATAACCTTTGCTGTGTTCATCCAAAACGTTTGCCTCAGGTAACACATTATTTTGTCCGTGCGTGTATATCGTCCGAAGGCACACACCTGGTTGCTGATAACCAAATCAGACGTACAATATGCATCGCTTGCATCAAGAAACACACACAGCTGTGTACAGACTCTGTCTCCGGTATTTTCTCTCTTCCCAAAATCAACTTTATACTTGGGTCAGTGAAATATGTGAACCGCTGCAAAAGCACATTCACACTGCTGTGACCGCTTTAATTTTGAGCAATATGCTCACCAACGCTTATTTGCTCTGCTCCCTGTGTGCGCCACCTGTTCGAAGATCACGGGATGCTGGCTCTTTGTTTTAGTTTTCTGACAAATACAAGCACAGTCAGTTTCAAAAGACTCAGAGAAAACTCCCGCTGTTTACTTTTTGAAGTTGTTGCTATTTTGCTTTCCAGCTGATTGTCTCCTTCTTCCATTTTGCTTCTCAGTTGATCTTCAGCGCCACTTGGCAATATTGTGTTGGCCTACTAATCAAGTCTCACCTAATTGCTAATATCTAGCATTTTATTTAGCAAGACAATATGTTGTAGTATACATTCGTGCAGGTCACATGAATTTAGTTCACACTCAGCGAAGGTGTGAATAGTTGTCTGTCTTTACTATGTCACTTGTGTTAGTTTGGCGACTAACCAGGGTGTAATCTGGTTTCCTGCTTAAATCAGATGGGACAGGCTCTAATTCCCTGCGATGCTGAACAGGATAAGCAGTTAAGAAAATGGATGGAATGATTTAATTTATCTTCCCAATCTGAAGAATCTGGTTTTGATCCCCATGCCAGTGTCCCATTTGCTCCTGATGAGTCATCAGTAGTTCAATGAGAAAATAGTTATTGAAAATAGTTATTGCAAATGCTTCATTTTATTTGTTGGCAGGGTGGCATAAGTCATAATCAGGTCAGAGATAATTACTTTTTGTCCTTTTACATAGTGCCATATATACATGGATATGTATTTCACCTGAATACATAAAATCATCATTTAAAATTTGAATTTTTACTCGTGATGTAATTGTGGTAAATATGCCAAAGAAATTAGAAATCAGGACGGGGCAAATACGTTTTCACAGCAGTGTAGCTGAGGTTACAGAACAGGTCAGGAGTGAGAGAGTGCGACCATCTGATGTCAACAGATGGAATGATAGAAGGAGGGAGGGAGGAAAGGGCAGAAGAAGCTTGAAATTGGGGCGACAAGACCAAATGCTTATGGGCTCCTCTTAAGGCGGTAAGGGTTTCACTTTAGATCCTGTCTGCTCCAGTGCATTCACCTCCTGCTAATCCTGCAAATGAAAATGAATTTGTTTGACAGTACAACAAATATTTTTTGTACAACTGGCTGCCATATGTGCTAACCTTCAATGTGTCTTTTTTTGCAGAATGGAGCAGTTCCAGGTGAGCCGGTAAAAAAGGATGAAAACTCCCGGAGAGGGAACTGGGGGAACCAAATTGAGTTTGTCCTTACGAGTGTTGGCTATGCTGTGGGCCTGGGCAATGTTTGGAGGTTTCCCTACCTCTGCTACAGAAATGGAGGAGGTAGGCAGTACATTACAAAGAACTGTTGCATCCAATGGTGAATAATAAATGTTTCACCGAACAGGGTGAATCTGATAAAAAAGAGGAATGCTTGGAGACAATTGTTTTACATTTTTGTTTTTAACATCTGTGCTGATATCAGGTGTGATGTACAATTTCTGTTTACGTCCATATAATTGAATGAAATTGAACTAGGAACTTGTCATTCAAATGTAAGTCATGCATGCATGTCCATTTAGCAATATCTTTTTGACATGACGCCTATTTTTTGAAATTCACTGGAGCATTAGTCCTTATCTACGATTTTCAATCATGATAACTATGTTTTAAATGCACTGGGTCTTAATTCCTGTTATTTTCAAACTGAAAGTGATCTGACAAGTACCGTATTTTCCGCACTATAAGGCGCACCTTCAATGAATGGCCCATTTTAAAACTTTATCCATATATAAGGCGCACCGGATTATAAGGCGCGCCTTCAATGAATGGCCCATTTTAAAACTTTGTCCATATATAAGATATATACAGTTGGCCCGCGGGCCGGACTTTGGACATGCCTGCTGTAGTGGCTCAATATTGGTCCATATATAAGGCGCACCTAATTATAGGGCGCACTGTCGGCTTTTGAGAAAATTTGAGGTTTTTAGGTGCGCCTTATAGTGCGGATTCATGATTCAAAAACAATTTAGGATGGGTTACTTGATACCAATGACATACTCTAACCTCTGTAAAAGTCCAGGGGCTAATGGGTACAGAGCATGTTTTACAATTTATGTAACTACTGCATATGACCTCATATGACTTCTTTCCTTTGCAAGCATGTGTTGACTAAATTGTGACTGTCCTGTGTCCTCCTCCAGGTGCCTTCATGCTACCATATTTTATCATGTTGGTGTTCTGTGGCATTCCACTCTTCTTCCTTGAGTTGTCCTTCGGGCAGTTTGCCAGCCAAGGGTGTCTGGGAGTCTGGAAGATTAGTCCAATGTTCAAAGGTTTGTGTATTTGAATGAGAGGCCCATGTTATCCGTCTAAATTTCATGATACAGGTGATTGAAACGAACTCCTGGAAATCAGTTTTTGTCTGTGTTTAAACAACCTTCCATGGTTTGTGAAAGTTAGTCAAAAATAGGATTCATGGAAAGTAAGTAATGTGATGGGTCAAAGTAGCATCGTGTGGCAAAGTCCAAAGTTATGTTGACAGAGTATTCCACTTCAAACATAACAAGCGCAATTGTTTAAGTCCCAAGTGAAAAGCACAAAATAAATTCAAAGTGAACATTGTTCAACATGAATTCAGTTATAAAATGTTTTTTAATCTAATACATAGTTTGAGCCAGCAAAGTGATGATCCATTTTTATCATGGTAATTATGGCCCATATTACGAGTGTATAGGGGTGTTAATCTACTTCACATGTGTCAAACTCAAGGCCCGGGGGCCAGATACGGCTCGCCACATCATTTTATGTGGCCCGCGAAGACAAATTGTGCATCAAATTCGTGTGTCATTACTAGAATTGCAAATTGTCTTCACTTTTAATAATATCTGTTCTTTTAAATATTTGACCAGTTTTTACTCGAGTTATTTGTCCGTTTGTTTTGTAGCTTTTACTGTATATAATATGAGGTGCTCGTACATTTATTTGGGTTGACAGTCATAATGGCCCTCCGAAAGAAGCTATGACTACAATGCGGCCCGTGAAAAAAACGAGTTTGACACCCCTGACACCCCTTCGTCTGCTTCCCTGCAGGTGTGGGCTATGGCATGATGGTGGTGTCGACCTATATTGGGATCTATTACAATGTGGTTATTTGCATTGCCTTCTACTACTTTTTCACATCCATGACAAACTTATTGCCATGGACATACTGCAACAACCCCTGGAATACGCCTGACTGCAGCGGCGTGGTGCCCCATAGCAACGCCAGCGTGGCTAATGCCACTCGCAGTATGGTGGAAGGGGTCAGTGAGATCGTGAACCGCACCAAAAGAACCAGCCCCAGTGAAGAATACTGGAAGTAAGTCACAGGTGAACTTTGTGTACATTGTGAACACCTTGACCACGCATACACACACGCACACACACACGCGTATATGTATGTATGCAGTTGGAGGATCAGTTGTGCAATTCCATTATTTGAACATGGGTTCGTTGCGCTCAAGGTCCAAGAGGCACCTGTTAGATAAGGTCGGTTCACACCTGAGTCAGTTCGAATATACAACAAACATGTTTCAAACATTTGGACTCAACTCCTGGAAATGCAATACCTTTTCATCAATTTTGAACTGCCTCATGAGTGATAAGCAGGACATTACCCATCTATCTGAATATGCTACCAACTTTAAACAGTTTTTAAGTATATTTTTTGGGGGGAGAAGGTGTTTTGGCCACTTGTTATGAGAAAAGTAGCGTAGGGCACTTGTTCTTCATGCTTGTATGTTCATTTGTTGAAATAGCAACCTTGTTTTTTTTTTCTCAAAGGTATTCTTATACTGTTGCTTTACATATTTCCTTTGGTTTTATGCATCTGAAATATTGCTTCAAATGCGCAGTGTTATTTAAACACATATACACAACAACACAACAGAGTATGGCCTATAAGATTGCCTTTAATTAGCTCACACGCAAGAAAAATCTCCAGCAAACACAACTTTAAACCCAAATTATTCTAATGTTATGCAAATGTTGGCTGCTGCTGCTTGATAATATCCTCGGTGCAAAAATCGATCGAGGTTTAAGACCCAGAGGGAAAAAAAAAAGGATTTTGGACATGCTTGTAAAAAGGCCCTTGTGTTTATTTCAGACACTATGTGTTGGAGATCTCTGATGGCATTGGAAGCTTTGGAGAAGTGCGACTTCCCATCCTGGGCTGCTTGGCTGTGTCCTGGGTAGTCGTCTTCCTCTGCCTCATCAGGGGCGTCAAATCCTCTGGAAAGGTCAGTCAAACATTTGTGGGTATGGATAACCGAAGAGGTCCAAGTTGTAACTGATGAAAATAAGCAAAGCAAGTAAATTACCTCTTGTGGATTTGTTGTTTTACTGAAGTCATGTACATATATTCATTTACAGGTGGTGTACTTTACAGCCACATTCCCATATGTTGTTTTGACCATCTTGTTTATCCGTGGGATTACCCTGGATGGAGCCATTGATGGCATCATGTATTACTTGACTCCTCAGTGGCAAAAGGTCCTGGATGCAAAGGTATATTCTTTATTATCATTATTATTATTTAGTATTTTTGGATGGAAACAATAGTTTTACTTGTTAAATGTTTTGCTTGATACTTTTCTGGCTCCTCAGAGAAGCCCGTAAGCCATTTCAAATTTGGGACTAAAAAGATGAAATAACGTTCCTCTTTCTTGTTCAAAATAATAAATTGGTAAAACTCTGTGTAAAAATCAAAGAGCCCACATTAAAGGAACTATACACAAACTATTTTTGTTTACGTCTATCAATGGATTGTTGTTTTTCTAGGTGTGGGGAGATGCTGCATCACAGATTTTCTACTCCCTGGGATGTGCTTGGGGTGGTCTGATTACCATGGCTTCTTACAACAAGTTCCACAACAATTGTTTCAGGTGCTTTGAACTACTACTAATAATAAAAAGAAATATTATAATAAAATGTGTCTGTACAGTCATCTATTGATTAGACAGAATCATTGATAAAACTTGAGAGTTTATTAGATTGTGCAAGTGATGCTAAACAAATGCCCAATGTTGAAGAATACATATTTGATAAACTGATAGAATAAAATGTCATAAAATTCACATTTTTGCTGATATTGGTGTGCAAATCAAGCGTATCTTGATGTGTTGTCGCATTAGCAAGTGTTTCTGCCTTGCGTGAGTGAATATCCTATTCCAGGTTATGATTGTAAGGGATTGAGTTTAACAGAGCAGTGACTTTTTATTTGCAAAGGTCTGTGAAGCAAGATAGTCCTAAAATGATGAGGAGGCAAAACGAAGGCAGATTGAATTGACATACAGTAATTTACTCACCCACACTTTCTAGTAGAGCGAGTGCATCAGGGAGAGAGAAAAGAGGCGGAACGGTCTGAACTGACTTGAAGCTATCTGCGCAAAAATGCTGCACTCTAGCCAAATCTACTTCTGAGGCGTCATCCCAATTGAAGTTTCCCCACTGTTGCAACTTCATTTTTCATCATCTATTTTTTTAACGTCATAAAACAGAGGTGTGTCAAGTTTTTATACCCTCTGTGGATATCAGGGGAACATTGTGTGGAATGGAATTTTCTGTGTTAGCATGGCTGTGCCCCAAAGAATAAAGCAAGGTATTCTAGGTTTGTGTGCAATAACTTGTGCCTTAGCATACGGTTAATTTCCTTCCAACCTCTTTTTCTATATACAGAGACAGCATCATCATCAGCATAACCAACTGTGCAACCAGTGTCTATGCTGGTTTTGTTATTTTTTCTATCCTGGGCTTTATGGCGCACCACCTTAACGTGCCTGTGTCAGAGGTAGCTGACCATGGCCCAGGACTGGCCTTTGTGGCTTACCCAGAAGCCCTCACTCTGCTCCCCATTTCTCCACTTTGGTCACTCCTTTTCTTCTTCATGTTAATCCTCCTGGGACTGGGGACTCAGGTAAGCCATGAAAAAATGCAGTACACTGTTTCTACAATTGTAGACTGAGGTACATTTTTATGTTTGATTCGTTACTCGTTTTTCATTTTAGTTCTGTTTGTTGGAGACGCTGGTGACAGCCATTGTTGATGAGATTGGCACCGACTGGATCATCAGGAATAAGACTGTAGTTACGCTGGGTGTGGCTGTTGTTGGATTCCTTCTGGGAGTTCCACTAACAACTCAGGTAAGGCCAAAACACACTATGCCTGAAAACGTTTTTTTTTTTGTTCATCACTGTGAGAACCCAATGCATACGTACGATTCAAACAGCCATGCATTTCTTGTACCGACTGGAAATGTTTTGAGCCACTTGTTTTGTTTATGTCTTACAGGCAGGAATCTACTGGTTGCTACTGATGGATAACTATGCTGCTAGTTTCTCTCTAGTCATCATCTCCTGCATTATGTGTGTCTGCGTCATGTATGTTTATGGTAAGGAGATATTTTTTGGAAGTATTCTTAAAATTGTCATTGTTCATGTGGGATGGGAATAAACCATTTTTTAAAGACTGTAATTTGAGGAGGATTAACATTGGGGACTAGTTTTTTAATCTTTGTTAATGGTTGGCCCTTTTCTTATCTCAGCTATTGAGGAAAGAAATGATTTCTATTACCATCAATATAAAGTCTCTGGACATTATGATTGGATTAAAAATGAAGATAGAGTTAGATGTATAATTATGAAGGTTGCAGGTTCAATTTTTGACATTTCTTTCACCCCACAGATTATTTTGTAGCTACCATTTAAAGGTTAAATTCCTCAACATGGTTGCTCTAATTTTGTTATTTGAATGTAGTTCAAATGATATTACTTTTTGACCTTTTTCTTTTCCCCTCCAGGTCACCAAAACTACTTTAAAGATGTTGAGATGATGTTGGGCTTCCCACCCCCACTCTTCTTCAAAGTCTGTTGGAGGTTCATCTCCCCAGTCATTATCTCAGTAAGTATACCCACACAAACAAACCAAAGTCTGCGTACTGCTAGCGCATTTTAGGAATATGACCTACATTTCCAGCTAATATGTTGGGCTTTGTTTACAATTTCAACCTCACATTGAAAATCTGTATGACTAGGAAATGGATGAGTGCAGCTCCGTATTTGTCCACTAAGCTTCTGAACCAAGCAATAAATTCAATGTTGTGGATTACTGGTCAGATTCTAGGCATTTTTCCATCTCCATCTCAGACTAAGAACTGCTCTCCAAGGCCTGCACTGCAACTGACCATTTTTGCTCATAATTGCAGTCAGCACTTGAATTAAACCAATTGCATGGTTTGTGCTTTTACAATTTCACTGAAATGAAGTGATACTTACAAAAGCATTGTAAGGTAAATTAAGCACATGGCTGAGCTTTTGAAGAGTTTATAGTGACGGATGTGGGTACTCTTTCTTATTCCTGAATGATCTTCCACGCAGTTGAGCATTCTCGAGTTATGTCTCTCCCAACTGAACCAACTGGGCCTTTTGTTTTATGGAACATTTTGCGCCTATGGTCTGAAAATGCATTTTTCAGATTAGAAAATATTACATTACCATGGAGGTGTCAAATGTTATTGCTAGTTTGAAAGCAGTCAGGTCATTTGGTATGGCAATCAGATACTTTGACAGGACAGATTACGTTTACATGACATCACACAGAAGCTAAGATTTGAACAATAATTTAAAAAAAAAATCTAACTATACTACTGGACACTAGACAGCCAATGACTATTAAATGAGCTATATTGGTTACATTTTCTGCAGCACTCAGGTATCCAATTGCTTCCCTTTTGTCCTCCCAGTTCATCCTGATCTTCACAGTGATCCAGTACAAGCCTATCACCTATAATGACTACATATATCCCGGTTGGTCTCTGGCTATTGGCTTCTTAATGGCGCTTTCCTCCGTGATCTGCATACCCATCTATGCCTTCTACAAGATCTCAAGGTCCCCAGGAGCCACCTTTAGAGAGGTAACACGCATCAAAATCACATTATACTCCATGCACCACAATTTAGACCTGCTTTAGCTGGTTTATTTTTATTGTGGTCCCTCACGTGGAAAGTCAACTCCCATTCTGATGTAAATGTGTGTAGCAGAGCTCATTGCCTAAAAGGTTCAAGATGGCGACTAAGTGAGTGAAGGTTTCCTTTTAGTTGCTATGCACCAAGATGCCACCAGATGTCACTGAAACCATATTTTTTCAGATTAGACATGGTTTTGGATTGCATTTACTAATTGCATCCGCTTCGAAACCATCTATCCTCCCTTATTTTGCACAGCGGTTGAAGTACGCGTGCCAGGCACATGCAAAGTGGGGCCCAGCCCTGCGAGAGCATCGCACGGGCCGCTATGCCCCTACAGCCTCTGAAGACAGAGCGGAGGCTCGTCCTTTCAAGGAGAAAGACGATCTGAAGGAGGAGCTGCGTGAGGAGGAGAACGAGAGGAAGGATGACATCAGCCTCACCATCCAGGGAAGCAACGGCTCCACCAACACACACAACAACCCGAACCCGAGTGCATAGATGGCATCCCACTTTGTCACCCACTACTGACACCATCTTCCCCTTGTCCCCTCTCCTTCCTCCTCCACTACGTGCACCACACTTTCCCACAGTCCTCTGTGGGGAAGATCCCTTTCTACTGGAGACCTTTACATATTGTAAAGGCTTATTATATCCATCCTAACCTCTGCTAGTTACCTGTGTTGTATCTTTAAGAAACAACAAAAAAAACAAGGCACAAGAAAAAGAATAAATTGGGTCACTGTCCAAAAGATTTAGTTTATGTGCGTGCGCGGTTTGTAAATGTGTTGCACATAATTTAATATACCAGTTTGTTTTTCCTTACAATTGTTTGTAAAAACATGTTTATGCAATATTCATGCAGTTGAAGGTATAGTAGATTGTAAGACTTGCTCTGTTGGGCTTACAGAAGCACACGCCTGTCATCTTATTATGGACCTGCTGATTCAGGTTTCCTCAGCGAGAAAGCACACAATTAAAACCACTAATTTACACTGGGGCATTAATTATATGCATATTATAATACGGTGACTTGACACAAAGTTGATTTGAAAAACTAGTCCTTGCTGTTATTCTCCTGATTTAGGATGCTTCTTTTAATGACAACAGTACACTGAGCACAAACAGAAGCTTCCAATATAGTCATTGAAAAGATGTTGCTTGGATTATAACACACAATAATTCCCCATACAGAAATACTAGGTCCATTCTCAGGTTCCATTTCAACTTTGTGATTTGCCTGGGAAAACCTTGTATTGATGATGAAAAATATGGTATTATAAAATGTATCATATCAGACAACACATGTATACACACACACACACACACACGTGCGCACTTGTTGGATGTGACTGTGAGCAGTATTAGAAGTATTAAGAAGTTACAATTCTTTGTTAGTCTTCCAGCAATCCTTTTTCTCTAAAATGCAATTTTGGAATGTGCATGAGGGAGAATATTGAGCGGAGGAGTTAACCAGTGAAGGCATCACTGGTTTATATCTTGTCTTATTTTGTGTGGTTGTAGCAGTCCACCTCATTTGGTGTGTTCTGAGGCTGTGATGTGATCTTTCAAGCAAAAAAAATGGCAGCTTGTTTCCAGAACAGCACCAACTTATTTTTTTTTTTATCAAAAATGTGAAATGTAGTTATATAGTTTTGTACTACAATTATCATTTGGTCATCTCACTATTGTAAGTGTCAATCATTAGTAAGACCTTTTTTTTTCTTTTACAAAAAATAAAAACTTGAATCAGAATCTTAAATAGTCATCAGTTACAACTTATTTTGGGAACTTGTAAGAGAGAACAATGGATGGTGATGTTTTCAAAAGAAAGTGTGAGGTGTGACTTAGGTCTGGCACAATCCAGCACAAAACTACAATACCAGTAATTATGTTATACATTGTTGTTCTTTATTTTCATAATTGTTTTTATTGAACACCTGAAAGTACATGTGCTGATTTACGTGTTTGGCATTTTGCAGAGCCACAATGCTATACGTAGAGAATGAATATGTATATTATACAACACAGTATATAGTATATTG
Source organism: Syngnathus acus (assembly GCF_901709675.1). Taxonomy (NCBI): domain Eukaryota; kingdom Metazoa; phylum Chordata; class Actinopteri; order Syngnathiformes; family Syngnathidae; genus Syngnathus; species Syngnathus acus. The sequence goes on along the minus strand of NC_051102.1, from coordinate 3,891,308 downwards.
CACACTAAAAAGATTTGAGGAATAAAATAGTGTAACAGTTTAATTTGTTTATTCATGGACATTGAACACGTAAACTCGTGTCCCGAGCCAATAAGTACAAAGTAGTCGTACTAGAAAATGCCTAAAGATTTCAGCACACTTATTTGACCACATCTATTTTGCTCTGTTTTTAATCATTTGCTAATGAAAAGTTTTCCTCCTAAAATAAATGGACTTCTTTGTACATTATAGATGGAACAGTGCAGTAGCTCATTTTATCCACAAGATGGGCCTAAATTGAAACGCACAGCAGTGAAAGCACAGATGGACTGGCAAGATATGTGGGGACAAAACAAGCACACATTATTTTTTTTTCTCCCAATGCGGTTTTTAAATAGGTTTTCACAAAATAGACGCTGCTTAATTGAAACCACCAGGCTAATTATTATTTCCATTAGACTAGTGAGACCCGACTCGAAAGAGAGAGATGTCTTTATTTAAGTTCTTAGGCTACATTATGTATTTTGTTTGTTTTAATTGAATCATTGAAAATGGATGAATCATTTTTTTGGAGGAAATGTGTTCATCAAATTATAATGTTATATTTTTTCCAGTGTTTGTTTGGGTCAACCATAGTTCAAATTATTTCTGTGTCACTGCTATTAGAAGTAAAAACATGTTTTCATATTATCTCTATGAATGCCCTCTCTATCTCTGGTGACCCACAACTTGTTTGACCTTTGTAAAGAAATGTACAAATTATATAAATGATTGTGTGTGTGAGTGCTTGTGTGTGTGTTGAGGGGGCGGGGGGTCTTTAGTGTGAGGTGGGTGAGTATGAGGTTGTTTCCTTTAGATTTGCCATTTCTAGTTGTTTAATGTAGATGTCATGTGTACTGTGTACTGCATGTAGTGAATTAGCTTTACTGCTGAGTCTGCATGTAGAGCAGACGTAGTGTTAATGTCAATGTATCTCTAATCTTGACCCTTTTATGGATAATTATGTAGAGCCCATCTTTTAAAACAATTTTGTACTAAACAGAAGAAATCTACTTATTTTATTGTTTTTTTTGTTGTTATTGTTTTATTTGAAAACTATATACTCAGAAAACACAAGATATAGCCAGCTGATATTATACGAGTATTGCCAAACAAAAAGCTATGGATTGAAACTTGAACTACAGATAAAAAGGTCAGTTTGTACAGTGAGTGAGCTCGGGTATGGACAGTGGTGGCAGCAGCAACATAACTTTGTTTTTTTTGTGTGTGTTTGTTTGTTTCTGTGTTTGTTTGTTTCTTTGTTTGTGTGTTTGTCACATGTGGTTTAATCTTAATAGAGACAGTGGCCACTAATTCACATTAATCCTAAACATTCGACATGTTAAAACCTGAACAAAACAAGCACCAAATAATAATAATTATACTCCTAGTAATTTTAACAGTTGTATTTGATTGATGAAGAATGATTCCACAGATTTCAGGACCCATTTTTCATTTTACAGTCTGTGGTATATTCTGCATGGGGTATCTATAATACTATGCTTCCACGCTGCACTAACCTTTAATGTAAAAATAAGAACAAGCACATTGGGGTTCAAACTGTTGCAACATCTTAAACATTTTCTCTTGAATTTGCCACTGATCCAATGTTTATTTCATCTAATATTACTTTAAATAGAATTTTTTTTGCAAGCAACCAGAGGACGTGTGCTTTTTTATGAATGCACATTTCCATGTTGGGAAAAAAAACATTCCTGTGGTCCTACTAAAAGAAATGGTCAAAGTGTAGTTTGTGAACTTCTATGTTGTTACCATGAGCAAAATGTCACATGGTAGAACTTGAGAGGAAATACAAAGGTGAAAAGAGCACAGTTCTTTTGGTACCTTGTATCATATCTCTAACTGTATCTGTTCTTCTTCTTCTTCAATGTTTAGGGTCCAAATACAGTCTTGTCTTGTCAGCTGTATATTGTAAAACTGTTAAATTACATTCAAAAATAAAATTTATTTTAAAGATCAATAATGTTATTGTGACTCACCTGTTGAATTGAAAATTACGGGTGACGTTCTGTCTCTCTTTAAAGCAATTTATTCATTTACCGTATTTTCCGGACTATAAGGCGCACCTAAAAACCCAAAATTTTCTCAAAAGCCGACAGTGTGCCTTATAGTTCGGATGCGCTTTATATATGGACCAAATTCCTAAATTTAAACTGGCCCGAAGCATTGTGTCATGAAATCAATCATAAGTGGCCCGCTGAAGACTATGAATCATGAATCAAAATGACTATGGATCATTATTTTGTGATTATAAAGTAATTTGTTGTGTCTGAAGTTGAAATAAAAAAGATAAAATGGAGAATGATTTGGATTAAAAATCTGACATGATGCATTAATGGTGCGCCTTATAGTCCGGTGCGCCTTATATAAGGACAATGTTTTAAAATGGGCCATTCGTTGAAGGTGCGCCTTATAGTCCGGAAAATACGGTACATCTTTTTGATGAACACTTCACAGATTCAAACTACAGCGATGCACAAGAAAGTTAAAATCATTATTCATTTAAGCCATTAACCTGTTTTCTCAATGCCTGTGCTTTGGTCAAATGGCATGTAATATTTAAGTATGAGAATGCATAAACTTTTGCCACCAAGATGTAAATGTGACGTAATGGTGAAAAGGTCAATTGTGTCGAACGAAACATCAACCACACAAACACTCACCACTTAGCCACCAGCACTGGAGATATCACATTCAGCTTCTTGTTCAAGGCCATTTCATTGGCCATCCATCTTTGTGCCACCAGGGAAGATGCTTGAATAAACAGAAGTACACACCAGCATGGTTAATTATCATCAAACTTCACAATAATCTTGTTACTGTTCATTTATGCATCTCTGTGATGGAAAGTGCTCACTGCAGAAAGCGTGTGTGTGTGTCTGTGTGTGGCCGAAGGACATTTGCCTGACTGGATTCACATTTACTGACAGAAAGCAAATTTTGAAGCCTTGAGATCATTGTAGCTGCTATAGTCTAAAAAGTGACTATAACTTCTGGGAAGACTACCTCGCTGCTTCTTTCAGAACATAATACAACCACTGCACACAGACACAAATTCTGTAAATACAACAAAGCAGGAGCACGAATCAGCAATTTGAGACTTTTATTCATACATTTGATGAAAGTGATTGTTATCGTGATTCAGATTGCGAGACACTGGTCGTGCGCTAGCTGTGCAATCTTTTATCCTGATGTCAGACTATCATAAATCAACCTGTTTGTTGGCTGTTTACTACAAGCCAAGCAGGTTTTGTTGTATCATTCCAACTATTAAACCACAACTGCTAGCTTTGTGGCTATAAGTAGCGGCTTATAGTCCAGAAATTACAGTACATTACAAAATAAACTTGCATTTTCCAGAATGACTTGGGTTGTTGAGCTAGATTGTACTGTATTTTGTGTCACAAATAACTTAATTTTAATTTTGCTATATGCGCTCATAAATCATATTTTAATATCACAAATGTGTGTGTGGGTTAAACAGTATGGTGCTGAATGTAATACAACGCAATAACATGCCACCCTGTTTGTGGTTTATATTAACCACTATAAGTCAGTCTGACAAGAGCATAGCAGACAGAGTACAAAAGCCCCAGGGCACATTTTATTGCTTTACAAATCAAATATTGATTTAAAGCATTTGTTACATGTTCTGTCAAAAATATTTTCTTTTTCAGTCTTCTGAAGAAAGCAACCCAATTTAAACATGGCACTAACTAACTAACCATAAGTTTAAGTTAATTGTTGTTTTTCAAAGGTAGCCTTTCAATTTACCCAATGTATCATTAGAAATACAATCATCTTAGGGAACAAACTGACTTGAGTAAAATCACATTTTAATGAGTATTCCTTAAGTATGTATTCACCTTAGACAAAGTAGTAATTAAGTGATAGTCTTTACATTTGGTTACACTCAATATTAGATTTCATGTGAGCAGGAGTTAAATATTACCCGAGCAAAGAATTTGCAATTTCTGTGAATTTGCAATTCATGTCGGGCTGATGTATGGCTCCCTCTCCCTCTCGCTTCAGCTTGCAGGCAGCCTTCTGACTTAATAGGCTGTCATATCCGCAATGACGGATTTGGATCAGTAGGTCCTGAGAATTTGTCTTGACTCTAGAAGGATGGGGAAACGGACTGTTCATCACCTTAATGGAAGAGTATTGATTGTGGTGCAGGAGTACGATGCCCGTCTGCAATAGTAATGGACTTCCTGAGAAATCACAAATGAAAAGCCATCAGGGGATATCCAGGAAGAGACAAACACCTTTGTCCTGCTTGTTTGCGCCTTGTTATTTGTTTGTGTGTTTCTATGTGTGTACGTGTGTGTGTGATTGTGCCAGCACTATTTCTGTCTAAATGGAGAGCATCAAATCACACAAGCACACTATTAAAAGGTCCATTTACCATCTCCCATATCACGTTTCTCATTACCTTCTGAGAAGTTTGGTCGCATTTAGCATCCTTTTTTGATATCTATCTCTGCATTTTTTGCTATTCCCAAAATATTATTCGCAGGAATTGACTTGTTTTCAAGTCTCAAAGAGCACATTTTAAGTTTTCACTGTGCATCACATTATACATTGTAATATGTGTATTTTATTTTCTGGAAAATGTCAGTCTTTTTCCTACAATACACTTTCACCATCTATGAATTCCTATGATGCAAAAGAATGATAATAAATATATATATTCAAATTAGTTTCCAGTGCGACTAGTGTAGTTAAAAGCGAAAAGAACAAAATATTGGAGACATCTATTTTCAAGATAAATAAACGTGAATAATAAGAAAGTAATTTGGGGACACATTACATTACTGAACCCTTTAGTGTGTACACCAAAAAATAATGGCCATTCAAAAAAGAAAAGCATTGATGAGTCTTTCCTGGTGCGATGACGCTGGTGTCTGTTCGGATTTCCTCTGTGGCTGATGCCGCTCCAATCTTCAGCAACCCCAAAACGTTTGCCCTTCTCACATCCGGAACTTCCAAATGAACACTCCGAACAATAATGACCCTATTGTGCACAAGGATCCCTAGAGTGGCATGGGGGGTAAATTACAACAATCCAAAAATAACACAGGCCTCTGTCTCCCTTGTTTTGCTTTGCAAATGACTGTTCACTAGATTTTGATCCACCATTCTGAGAATCAATTGTTCCCTGAGCTATTATTCTGATTTCTGTGATGTAATTTTTGGTGGTTGTGCTTTTTCCATTGATTTGATTGGACATCAAATCACCGAGTGCAGTTAGTCCAAGCAACCTCCCCGGAAATGATTCATATGATTCTGCAGATAAATATAATCCCCTTTTTTTTTTGTGAGTACAAATCACTGACAGCTGTCACTGTGTGTGTGAGCATCTACACACACATCCATCCACTTGCATGGGGAAATATTTCTATGATGGTTTGCTCAAAGTGATCTTTTAAAGTAACTGGGACTTCACACTCTATATGTACTATTTATATGTACTGTTTATATGATTTTTTATTATCACCTTAATCCATGCAGATCACAGCGCAAACATAAAAAACAATTTCTAGGCTATTTTGCCCCCTCCTCCCCGATCTGCATTTATATGGAAATTGTACTCCAATGTTTCACACAATAGATAATTTACACATAAATCATAGCAGCTTGCTGGCAGTTTGGTTTAGTTTTTATTCCTCCCGCCGTCTGTCTGAAAATAATTCAAGCTATCAAATTGTATTGTTTTGGCTGCTGTTTTGTAAATCATTCAAACGATTGTATTTGACAGCAGAGAGACGGTGTATATATAACGATACCTGCCAACCGAGAGAACGTCAGATATGAGGGGTCAACAAAACACGAATCAGTTGTTGGCGCACCAGTGTAAGCTAATGAGAAGGTGAATCCTGGAGCATGACACTTATGGATGAGGGCAGAGAATGACTAATTGTGGGAGTGTAATCCCAGGTCGTATGGCTTTATGAAGGTGATGTGGGATGTGCAATCTGGAAACATCTAAGGCAGGGGTGTCAAACTCATTTTTTTCGCGGGCCGCATTGTAGTCATCGCTTCTTTTGGAGGGCCATTATGACTATCAACCCGAATAAATGAATGAGCACCTCATATTATATACAGTAAAAGCTACAAAACAAACTGATAAATAAAATAACTCGTTTTCCAATCAGACGAGTAAAAACTGGTCAAATATTTAAAAAAAATTAAATTAAATTAAAAGTGAAGACAATTTGCAATTCTAGTAATGACACACGAATTTGATAGACAATTTGTCTTCGCGGGCCACATAAAATGATGTGGCGGGCCGTATCTGGCCCCCGGGCCTTGAGTTTGACACCTGTGATCTAACCTAACTAACAACATCCAACACTTGAACTAATCAAAAGGCTCCTTTCACCCTGCAGGATATGATGCCCCAATTGAATATTTTGTTATTTCAGATATTTTTGTGTAATCTTTTATGTTACAAAATCAACTGTCTTTGATTGGAACGTGTACGTGAAGTGATAGTCATGCGCAACAGTACAGTGTTTAGTAACGGAAGTAAATATGGCTCCTCGTTTAAGAGATTATCTCATTTGTGTATTTATGATTTAATAGATCCTTGCTCCTCTGTTTACATGGCAGTTCATCCCACCAGAAATCCCATCGAGGACATGAGGAGACTGAGGCAATGAGGGAGGAGAAGCAATGCAGGAAGAGCCAGCAATATTTTGGGGGAAATAAGACCATCTCTCCTCGACGTCTTTGTCAAGGTACTCTTGACAGTCATTTTCCTTCCTCCCCAACAATTTGATGACAAAATTGTATTCCATTTCAGAGGTCCAACTGTATATAACCTTCGGTATTGTAGATTCAACCACACATACACACCCATCTAAACGCACATTTACCTGAGTACCTTTGTTCTCTAAGAATGGCCACAAAGGAATGGAACTACTTTAAGTGCACTCAGCTCGTCAGCTCGACAGTTTAGCAACTGGAGGGAGAGCACCACTTTCCCTGCAGATTTGAAGGTTTAAAATAGGCAATAAAGACTTTTTAGCTGTCCCTTTCTAACAGCAAAGCGATTCAATTTATAACGAATGGAAAACACAAACTTGTTGTTTGTCCATGTTTATGGACCAATATATTTGTATGTGCAAATAAAATGTTGACAGGACTTCCTCTGCATATAATACAAGAATACTAATGGATGCTGCTTCTGTGAAGTCAGACAGTGAACAGAAAGGACTGTCTTATAGACATTTGATGTTAATTATACTGATGTGGGTCAAAACAAACTCCAGGGGGTAGGAGGAGCTTATTAACATCAAGCTTGAACTCACACACCGTGTCATGCTTAACTTCACAAGACACAATTCGAAACCAGATGTAACTCCTCAGGCAAGGAAACCTTTTCAGACAAAGCATCAAACCAGCTGCTAAAAAATATATATATTTATGTATGTACAGTAAAGACCACAATGAATGGAAATGTGGTTATTCATAGCAGTGCCACTTTCCAGTAGCGCTAACACTATAATGGGTTAATTAATTCCTCGCAAATGGTTTGATGGCAAAATTCCAAACCATTTGGAGAAGCTGTAACAGATAAGTGAGCATCCATTTTAGGTTCAAGCTAGCAAAACCTTTCGAGCCTGAACATTCTGTTGGAATGTAATTGAGAACCCGTCACTGTTCTTTAATTGACCGCCGCCATTTACAATGAGCCAAAGCAGCCTCTGAATAATATCTGTGATATTTTGATCAATGCTTATGAATGTTCTCATTCATCAAAAGTAATTTCATTGTCAGGGCGTTGAATCTATCCCAACTGAACTGTTTTGTTTACCAGAACAATCTAGCTCTGATTGATTCAATGCCTTGAAACACATTAACTATAGGATTATTTAAACTGATGCGTAATTAGCATGTTCTTTCTAAAATTGTTATTTTGATCAAATGGACGGGCTGGATATGGTTAAAACTACCGCATAATGATTATACAGCTCAAAATTACTGTGCAGTAGGAACCGTCTCTCAATGGAGCATTGATGGCCATGTGAACAAATGGAAAAATGATTGAAGGGCACTCTACTGTCTTATGAATTTGACTAGAGGAAAATGTATTTCTTTGAAATGCAACATTCACAGAAAAATCCATTTAAATTACTATATTAGGACCATGATAGAGGGTTTAGCTGCATCTTGCTGCGCTCAAAGGTTGTGTTTGTGAGGAACAGAGTTCTGGACTGCAGTCCCATCAATTTAGCCAAGCAGTTAAATTTTGCATATCCCGGGTAATCAGTACCACGGGTGTTGAAATATGCGATAAAATGTTATTTTTGCCCATAGTCAGCCAACAGCTTAAAGCATTATGATTGAGCAATATGGTTGGCTGTAAATTACACTGAGACTGCACTGGTTGAGATAAATTGTTCTTCAGCTTTCATTTCCATTTCATTTCCAGCGTACCCAAAACATAATGGTGTCAGTCACGCTGACAGTTTATATATATATATATATATATATATATATATATATATATATATATATATATATTAGTTTGTGCCCGAGTTGAAAATATCTAAAACTGATTTATTTATTTTTTTCTTCAAAAGACTGCAGTAAAAAAGAAAACATGTTTGCATGTAATAGTGTATCCAATGTTGCATTTAATGCTGCAAGCGGCACATTAGATTTGCCCGAAATTTGGGGGATACAAAATCTTTCTCCAAATAATACAATGCATTTCACTTATCAAATGCAACGATAATTGAAAGAAATAAAAACAGCGCCAACTGCAGGATGTCTGCACGCTTCCTCAGCTCCTTGCGTCGATTATCGACTGTTTTAAATTCAACCGGGGAGTAACGCTCCAGGCTGAGTGGATCATAAATCTATGCTTTAAAATGAATGAGAAAATAATAGTAATAACGCTCGTCTCTCTCTTTCACTCTCTCTTTTTTTTCTCACTGAGAGGTAGAACATTTAAGTCAACACAAAAGCATTAGTTAGGTTCGTTATCGCTGGAAGATAATATCACAGTGGGCGAGATAAGAGAGGGGGGAAAGGAGGAGGGGAGGTAAAAAGAGTCAATCGACCATCACCAGCACTGACGTCCGGCATTGGCGCTTCTTACTCCCTGCGTCCAATTCCTATGGACGAATTCGCACTGTGTGGAATACATTCGCCAACTCGGCCATCATAACAGTGCTTTATGCACGGATTTCTTTCTTCCTTTAGAATGTCTGATGCCCTTTTCGCCGTTTAAGTGTCCAGAGCGAGGACCCCTGCACGCGGAGAATTGGTAGGTTGCAATTGTATGGTAGCAGGATGCATAGTCAAGTGCGACAGTGCGATTAAAAAAAAAAAACTTGCGGTGGACACGTAATATGATCGTTGAGGATTTACTATAAAGTGCATATTTTTTGCGCCTTTATATTCATAATGTGTATGTAGCCTATGCGTGTTTCTTCTTCTTTTATTATTATTATTACTATTATTATTATTATTATTATCATTATTGTATATGTGACAACTATCACAAGGAGTAGTAGAAAAGTGACAAAAACGAATGAAAAAAATAATGATGAGTTATTGATTATAGTAACTAGTTGGACAAGAATACCTTTAGGAGTACATGCCACTTTGACTCTTCTACCTTTGGTATTAAATTAGTTCAGTTTGCAAAAACACCAACCTTTTCAAACCCTAAAGAGTTCCAAACTGTTACCTTTATGCCTAATATATATAGTATATTGAACATTTTTGTTGATGTACAGAAAAAGCCTTTTGATGTGATCTAATTGCAAGTTTATTACAATTATGTTACTCTCAAGAAAATGAGAAAAACAATACAAGCAAACTAATACATCAACTTTGTTCATTCATTTAGCACAAATCCATTTGTGCCTGGTGGCTTGCATTAAAGACAACAATGTCTTACAAAATTTCCCCACAAAAATTATTGAGCAATTTAATCTAAATGAGGCAGTAATAGTACAGAAACTTAGTGTTGTGCACAATGCAGTGTATGTGACAGGATTAAAAAGCTATGACAAGCTAAATGCAGAAGGAACCAAATTGCAATTCAGAACCCACATGGGAAAGCAAATGCTCTGCCTCGAAGGTCATATTTTCTCATTCTCAGCATTAAGTGCAGCTCACACTTGGCCACTGTCACAGAGGGTATGCATATGACTCTGCTTAATTGCTATTCGAAACATGGACATGGGGCAAAACAGCAGTCCCTGGGATAGGACTCTGTTTGTTGTAACTCAGAGATGGCAAAGGGGTGGAGGGATTGGTGGTGGTGTCTCATGAACAGATTTGTATAGCAGACAAGTTGAATCCTTATGCCTGCAGATGTTTAGATTTTTCATGGGGATCTGCCAGACAATGATGACTGAAATAAATGTCAGATGTTGTGTATGGCAAACCGAATCCCTGAAGACTTAGGAATGAAAAGCTCCTCTCCAATAAGAACGACATGAGGAAGACTAATATTTTTCACCATTTCGGGCAGACAGAGCAACTATTCACCAGGCTGGTTGACAATATTATTTAACATATGTCTGGCAGCTGCTGTCATGTTACCATGAAAGTACAATTAGTCATCAAGCGTGCACAGTACTATGCACTCGCTATTAATTGAAATGCTGCAGCGTGCAATAAAATTGTTATTAGAGTATAGTTTTCAATTTCATTTTCGGACACAATTTGCACACACTTCAGATTCCTCCTGTTTGAGTAACGACTGTGCTGTGAATAGAGAGCCCATAAAATAAAGCATATTTACAGTTTAGATTCAGCCAGATGAAACTGCATAATAATGCTAGATCTTGAAGAGAATCAGTTAAATGCTAATTGTTAGGTGTGAATGCCTTAAACAAAATAGAAAATGAAAGGGATATTTGTACTTCTCAAAGGGGGATGATGTAACTTCCCTTCATCTATCTTCCAATCTGTCAGATGCTATCCATCAATTACAGTGAGAAATGCTGCTGCTCAGAAAAGAACGGGCACACAATGGGACAGACACAGCCGTGTGCAAATCCAAAGATAAAAATGAGAAGAATATGTAAATATCCTCCAAATTCTACAAAGCGACAAATGAAAATCAATTGCTTTAATTGATTGTGTCAATCATCTTTAACATTTACACTGGAAACAGTGTTTGTATGTGGGAGAACGTTTAGGACATTGATATTTAAACAGAAATATTGGTGTCAGAAAGAGCAGGAGGTCATGATGGTTACATTTCAAACAGGGGATATGTATTACTTAAATCTAATGTCAGTCTTTGTGAAAAAAATCAATTCTGAAAAGAGGCAAACACTTAGTGTTAGGATTTGGTTTTGTGAAAAACGTGGCTGCCGAGTGGAATAACTGACATTTTACCATTTATCTCCTTAAAAACCTACGGTGAAAACATAGACATATACACCAATGATTGGCCAGATCATATGTTAAGGTGTCCGCCATCTTGGGATAATCATTTTTCAAGCAACAGTGCCGCCTCACTGGGGTTGTACAAAATAACAGATTTTGTGGAATTACCTTTCAGATGTAGAAGAAATTGTTTTTGGTATTTGTTTGGTGCAAATAAAGCACCCTGCTATGCGTGGGAAATAGAACAACTTAAATGATGGAAAATGCTTCCCTCGTTAAGCTAGTCTCAAAACAACAATACCAACAATAGTGCAAGTTTTTTTTGTAAGGCATAAAATATAAGATTTTACATAAATTTTACTACATTCATCTGAACTGTGGGGATTTATGAAGGTTACTAACTTTTCTAAACTTACTTTGCTGATGATCCCTTCTGTAAGGACAGTGAAGGTCATTTCATCTGCCAGTCAGACTCAGGGGAAAAAAAGCTTTTGTCCATGCAAACACCTAATCACAAGGACATTTGTTTTTCCTCAGGGGACACAACAAGGATGCGCTTTTACTTTACCATACTACTACTAGACTTGCACTATTTTATTTGTTTGTGTACATCGTGTAAATGTACAGGCAAATAAATAGTTTTTCATATTTTTGTCTTGGACTACATCATGTAACTGAGATTGTCTGCTCCTGTGTACCCATTCAATTCGCTGTTTTCTTCCTGTCCTGACTGCAACTGTGAGTGTCAATAACTATAAATTGCTGCATACTATCATTCTTGTCAGCCAGTTAAAGTTGTAAACTGTTTCTCCCCGCCCCCCGAAAAAAAAACATCACTGTCACTGGTTGACGGGTTGTCATGACAGTGTGCGTCCATGCGTGTGTGTTTGTGTGTGTGAGTATGAATATTTGTTTTTTGAATACCACTCCTTGACATTGATGATATTTCTCATTAGCATGTCAATGGGATTTTACACAGATTAAGCATTAGCACCGGAGATGTTTTGTATTTAAATATACACTCATTTATCTCTCACTATCACATATAGTGATATACAAGGGCAATTTCAAATCAATGTCTGCAACGAGCTTGTCAGAGTAGGAGTGTGAAGAGAAAAGAAATCAATGGTGGGCTGTTAACTGAGCAGGGCTTTCTTGACCATTGACCTACCAATGTGTGTGTCTGTGTCTTTATCCATTGCTTCCAGATCTGATTTGTGTTGGAGAATAATGTTGGCTGTTGGTGGCGTGCAAGTGCATAAACAGCGTGTGTGGGTGTTTGTGTGTGGGTGTAGGTGTTATCTGATCTGTCAGTCAAACTGTAACAGGCTACCTTGGATGTGTGCTGCATGTTGATGGGCATTCACATGGTTGATGTTTTTATTGTCTTTATGGTGGAGACTATCACTCAAAGTGGGAGTTTTTTTATTATTGGTTTGGGCCAGAGTGTCGTCCCAGCTTACCTTGACCTTCGTGTGTTTGTGGACAAAAGGACGCAGTGAGACAAATGATTTAGGACCTGTCAGTCAGGCCACAAGGACAAGCGATGAGAAAAGAAAGAGGAATGGAGAAATGATGGAGACTTTCAGAATTTGTAATTTGTCACCCGGTCATCAGAGACTTGAGGTTCCTGTGAGTAATTTTGTGGAATGACAGCTCGTATTTCTATGCAGCTTTTTGCCTAAGCTCACGGAGAATGCGCTTGGTTGTTTGATTCAGCAAGGTACACTCTCCCCTTATCGTCTGAGTTACCATAACAACAGATGAGGCTGACCAGCAGCAATACGTGAACTTAGCTTCTGTCCCAAGCGCTGTGGCTGTCAGCTGCACTTTGAAACGTAAACATCTTTCCTACTTCTCACATTTTTTGCTTCAATTTCCTGCATGTTCACTGCATGTCATTATTGAATGCATAATTGTGCATTTGAAAACCAGGAGTACAATCATTTGACAGGTTAACGTGTCAAATTTAAAGAACATTTGAATCTGAAGTTGAAATTCCATAATGCAAGTGTGTTTAATTAGTCTCTTTTGGGGTTTATTTGTGATACTGATTAAAAATGCCACGACAGAAGAATTATCGTAAAAAGATGTGATGACAAAAAGGAGTTCAAAGCTTTTCAGTAGTCCAATACAAAATGTTGTTTTGCTCATTGGGATGCATGTACATAAAATAAATGGATGTCCTTTGTTGGGTTGCTGTTTGGATTTGATTTTTTTTCTTCAGCATTTGAGACTGGCTCTAGTGGTTGCTTTTTAACATGCAGATCTAAGTACACAGCATTAAGCTCAAATCCTCCTTTTAAATTTTCACACTGTCGGCTGGGAGATACAGTTGACCTCATTTTTCAAAGCAAACAACAGAGACCTCTCTGTGAAAACATCAACAGTGCTGAGAGCGGCTTAGCTAACAAGCATCTGATTGTGCAGATTACGCCTGTACCGCAGAGGATTACTGGAATTGAAATGAACAAATTGACCTCTCACCAGTGAAATCCCAACGTCAGCATAACAAAAAAAAAGTCAAAACAATAAATGTAGAACAGATGAGCAAAAAAAAAAACTGGAGTCAAGGACTGCTGATTTAGAAAGGCAAGTCACTGAACATTCTTTTTTGACTTTTGTTATCTATTTCTTTTCTGAGAACATAAAGAGTGAAAAAACTAGCGGAATTAAATCCAAAAGCTCTGCCTGGCAGGATGTCGTTGGCATTGATGTCTAGCCATGCATTCATACAATTTCTATTCCACATGTCCTCATTAGGGGCACGGATAACTGAAGGCTGTCCCAGCTGACTGGTGAGAGGCGGTGTGCACTCACAATTTAGTTTCGAAAACGTGCATACTCCACAAAGTGAAAGATGTTTCAATGGAGATTCAAATGTGTTTCTCCTGACTACGTGGTAGCTGTATTTACCGCTCTGTCTGATGTTTTGCTCCTAATAACACCTATCGGGCAAAATACATCCTTTTCAGCCTGGGGCGAAAGTTTCTTTGCTCTCTGATCGCCCTGTGACATTTTCATTGTGAATCAAAGCAATTAAAAGCGCTCTTTCTCTCTCAGAGCAAAACATTGAAAAAATTAAATGGCAGTCCAAGGCCATATTTAAAATTCTATTTTTGTCCTTTGTCTATCGAACAATTACGATACGTTCTTTTCATACGGCAAGAGCTCTTGGCTGCTTTTGTTCTTTAGTGTCTCTGACGACTGAACTATTGATATTAGACCACAATGGAGTACTCAATCCAGGCTATCCTCATAAATGGTCTCTAAATATAACATGACATATTAGCATACAGTTCATTGCTTATTCTCTTAATAGTGCTGTGTAGTCAGACTGAAATATGGGCTACAATATTGCATTGCTGCTCTGGATTATTACCCAACTACAAATAAGACATGCTTAATGTCATTTTAATGAGTATGAATATGATGAGTCTTGAGGCTCTACTTTTGTGGACAGTGTGAGGCAAGGTCTTTGTAGGCACAAACTAAACTAAGTTGTGGTATTTTTGTGGACCTGTGCAAGTGGGCACAGTGTGGGCACACTCGAAAAAGGGCATTTTGTGCTGTTGTGGGCGTGAGCACAGCCGACTTGATTCGCTGCCAATCAAAGCAGCTCTTGTCATTTTCTATAAACGGAGCATGCAAGAGGCACGGTGATTGTCCTTGACATATATATATATAAAGAAATATATATATCTATATCCATCCATCCATTTTCTGAACCGCTTAGTCCCTACGGGGGTCGCGGGTGTGCTGGAGCCTATCCCAGCCGTCATCGGGTAGTAGGCGGGGGACACCCTGAACCAGTTGCCAGCCAATCGCAGGGCACACAGAGACAAACAACCATTTGCACTCGCACTCACACCTAGGGACAATTTGGAGTCTTCAATCGGCCTACCAAGCATGTTTTTGGGATGTGGGAGGAAACCGGAGTGCCCGGAGAAAACCCACGCGGGCCCGGGGAGAACATGCTAACTCCACACAGGGAAGGCCGGAGGTGGAATCGAACCAGCACCCTCCTAACTGTGAGGCCGAGCCCCCTATATATACATATATATATATATATATATATATATATATATATATTGTGTATATAAGAGATATATACATATATATATATATATATATATATTGTATATATCTCTTTCTTTCTCTCTCTCTCTCTCTCTCTCTCTCTCTCTCTCTCTCTATATATATATATATATATATACATATATATATATCTATATAGATACACTCACACACACACACACACACACACACACACACACACACACACACACACACACACACACACACACACACACACACACACACACACACACACACATCTGTAGAGAAAATAGCCCCTGTGAAGTGACCACTGTATAACATAGTGAAAAATTAATATGTCTTAATGCTACCATAAAAAATTGCATGCCCTAAAGAGACAAAGAGAGGTCTTTGCAAAGTTTTTCATCTCACCTTTAATAAGGTCACTATCATAGCTTCTGGCCTTTTCTTAGACATGTGGAGCAGCTCTCCCAATCAATTTTTTTATTAGTCCTCTTTGGCCAATTTATGCACATCCCCCTACCACAACAGTGGTGGCTCCTTTCGGCTTTTCCCTGAAGGGAGTCGCCACAGCGAAACACCCGTTGATGTCCAGATGATTCGCGTGAGAAGTGTTTGGCACAGTTTTTACGCCGGAACCCTCTGCATTCACCCGGACTTGGGACCGGCACAGGGGAGACACTGACATGTGCCCCCCTATGGGTGCATATGGTTCCCTGACCGGGAATTGAACCCAGGTCACGCATCCTAACCACTGGAAAATCAGGGACCCCGACCTCAACAGTACATGCATAAATAGACAATCTATTAAGATGATATACAAAAGCGTCAAAATTGTTCATTATACTGCCTGGTGAATTGCACTGAATTTAAAGTGGTGAATCCAATGGTTAGCAAACTGTATTTAAGATGTACAAGGGTACATTCGTTTAGACTCTTTCACCGGTTTTCATTAGAGTGTGCACTCGATTCGCATGTCATCAATGTGCAGGCAATATTTATGCAGATGTGTTCATGTTTGTCTCGCTGCATTTAAATAAAGTTTTTACAGAAGAAATATCAAGCCAGTTTATGCTCCTCCTTTCTCAATGTTAAATCCTCAGTTGTTCATCAACCATGGTCGTCTTGCGGCTGTCCACACACATCCTGATGATCCTGGCTTCAGTTTCACAACCTTCTCTAGGATGTCCCTCCGGTTGCCGCTGCTACAGCCTGACGGTGGAATGTGGCTCTTTTGGAATCAAAGAAATCCCACAGGGCATCCCCTCTTTCACTGAGGTCAGTCGGACAAGTTCAGTCTACAGTGAACCTCTATTAACATACCAGTGATTTCCCATCTGTTGATATCTCTGTGATTCATTTTAATGTATTTGAGTTAAACGATTGTGGTCGATCATTTTGCCGTGACCATCTTCGACATAAGCCTGAGAGAGAGGCAATCAGCAGAGAAAGTGACCCTCTGCTCATCTGTCAACAAGATGTTTAATATCAGCCCGTGTTCACATTAATGGGTTCAGGCCCCCAGCATTAAGGCAGCTCATTAATATTGCTAAAACCATGTCTGAAATAATTCCTTCCATTAACCTTTGTGTCAAAGTCTCTGTTGTTGTAGTCACCCGAATCGCACTGAGCCGAGAGTGTTTGCGCACGTAGCGAATGTTAGTATTTTGTCAGGGTTGAAAATGGTTGCAATTTCTGAGCATGTTCAAAATTCCTTTGCGACAACATAATCTGTTGATGACTGTCAAAACTGTTGATGAATGTCTGGTGAGCGTTTTCGAGACCATTTGCGATCTTGAACAAACGCTGGTAAAAAATCAATGTTCTGGCCATGCACAAACCCTTGCTAATACAAACACGTGTCCATGTTTGGGCAAAATAGCTGACACCTTATAATGATTTTGGTGTTGAAAATTAGCTATTAGTAATTAGCAATTTAAAATAATTAATAACATTTCAAGATTGAATGCAGTTTGTTGACTATCACATCAAACCAGAAAGGACTTTTCACATATTTCTTAGATTTGTATAGAATAAAGTTTGCATATATAAACAAAATTATTGAAAATACTGTAAATTTCGGACTATAAGCCGCGACTTTTTTCGCAAATTTTGAACCCGGAATCACGAGTTTTAGCTGGGGCGTCTTATAGTCCGGTGCGGCTTATAGTCCAAAAATTACGGTAAGTCAAAAGTGGTGCAGAGTAACTTATATTTCTTTGACAATTTAATAATGCGTCTGGGTCTTTCCCTCTATTTATTAATTGTAATTAATTTAATTTCCCCTATCTACCCCACAGACATTGTTCCTCCAGGACAATGCTATTGTGCATATTCGTCTTCAGGATCTGACCCGACTGGGCAGGCTCCATTACCTGTACCTCCAAAATAACAGCATTTCAGCTCTGGAGCCGGGAGCATTTCTCAGTCAGGGTCAGTTACTCGAGCTCGCTCTCAATGGAAACCTCATCCATCTCATCACCCCAGAGATGTTCCAAGGTCTGGAGCATGTTCGGATCCTCTACCTTGCAGACAACCAGATCACTCGAGTCCAGGACAACACTTTCCGGGGTTTGCTGGTGAGTTTGTGAGGACATGATGTTACATTTTTCGTTGCCTGAGAAGATTTGTTGACGGTTGTTGTTTTTGTTTCTTCTATTCACATTTGTCGTTTTCTGCACTGTCCTCGTAGCGCCTCCAGGAACTCCACTTGCAGAAAAACAGCATAGAGCTACTGGCAGACAAAGCTCTGTCTGGGCTGTCGTCTCTGGCTCTACTGGATCTCAGCCAAAATCACCTCCATACCTTGGGAGCCTCAACACTCCAGCCACTTGTCAGCCTGCAAGTGCTCCGAGTCACAGGTTTGACGAATGAGCGCATTATTAGTCATGAAATTACCAATCACAAATAATTTTGGAAAGCAGCTGCAAAATTAACATTACTGCTTCATATTGTTTTTGTTGCGCTTCACACTCGTGAGATTCTGTATAATCAAAATCAGATTTACATAATCCATGAAAGGAGGAATAGTCAGAGGCAACTGGGAGGATTTAGATATGCCAAAAAACAATTGCCAACTTGGATACAATGGCCACCCTGCAATGAGTTTATTACGGGTGCCGCCATTGCTGCAGTTTAATCCAAAGCACAAAGCATTTCTTCATAATAACATGACGTAATACTAAAATAAAACAATGTTCTCCTTGACAGTCTAAACTTGCCCCTGTCAACATGTATCCTAAAGGCATCTGTAATTTGCATAGTCTCTCGAGTGGAAGCTTTGTTTATCCCTTCTTATCACCTCTTAGAAACTATGTATTTTCCCATTGGAAAAACAATTAATCTGTTTCAGCCTCAAACTGTTACTGTTATAAAAACTTGGCAGCATTTTCATACTTTGGTGTAATACGAAGGTGAGTAATTTCTGGCTTTTCTAAAATGTTTTTATTGTCTCTTTCTGTGGTCCATATAGAATTGTAAAAGTAACTCCTTGGTAAAATAAATGATTATCAGGTTCAAAGGTGGCTTCATATGATCATTGAAGAACTGAATAAACAGACGTACATTTCAGTTAGATGGCGTAAGGGGTTACGATGAAATCTCATTCAGTCACATCTTGTCCGTTTTCATTCTCATCCTGCAGAAAACCCATGGCGCTGTGATTGTGCTCTCGGTTGGCTAAGGACATGGATCAGTGAGGACGGACAGCGGCTGTTAAGCACAGCCGAGCAGCGTCGATTAATGTGCTCTGAGCCACCTCGCCTTTCCCACCTCAGCCTGGGGGAGGTAGCTCCAAACAGCCTGGTATGCATTCCCCCTGTCGTACAACTTGAACCGAGTCATCTAACTGTAAGACTCGGGGAGAGCCTCAGAGTCTCATGTCAAGCTTCAGGATATCCCCAGCCTCAGGTAACTTGGAAGAAATCTTCCAACGGCAAGGCCCAGTTGTCCCCGCGAGGCTTGGTTCAAGAGCTGGGGCCCAATGGTGAACTATTCCGACCTGGCGTTGGAGGAGTGGTGACGGCGCTGCCCAGCAGCGGGGGGATGAAGACTGGAGGACTCAAAGGGCTTGTACGTGGGACCGAGGAGGGCGGTGAGAGGGACAGCTTCGACCCAGATATGGGCAGCGGCATGCTCTTCCTCAGCAATGTGACCGTAGCACATGCTGGTCGCTATGAGTGCGAGGCATGGAATCCTGGTGGTGTGGCAAGGGTTACATTTCACTTAGCGGTCAATATGTCTTCATCTTCATATCCGTCCCAATTCTGGCCTCAATTGAACACACACGCATCGGTTTCATCCTCATCAAATTCCTTCTACCAACCAAAGGTTGTGGATGTTAGCCAGGAGCCACTTTATGAGCAAGACAGCATGGACTTTAGTGCTCTTGGCCCGGCCACACAGACCGCCATCGCTGTTGGCATCTCCTTACTCGCACTTACTGCTATTCTTCTCTTGGTTATGATCTATACCCGTCATCAGCAATACCATAAAGAAGAAGTGGAATCCTACTGTACCAGCAAAGAAGAGAGCATTATCTATGTAAATGATTACTCTGATGGACCAACCACTTTTGCACAGCTGGAGGAGTACAGTGATGACCATGGCCATGAGATGTACGTGCTGAACCGTGCAAAGCCAGTTGGGTCCGCCTCGGTGAGGTGTCCTATGATGGGAGAGTATGTCCAACAAAAGAGCATGAAAGAAGCTCTGCTGGATCATCAAGTGATTCAGACCCTGTCCAGATCAGGAGGAATGGAGGTTAGGAGGAATCCAGGCGATGGCGGCGAGGGGCCATTAAGCACGCATCAAGAGGAGGTCTTCCTCAGTCAGAGTCTTCTTTTTGGATCACAGCTTGCTTATGAAATCCACTGTTAAGTGGACAAACACAATATGTTATCAAAGCCACTAAATGAGACCAATTTGGAATGATGTGTAGAGTGATGGAAAGCATCAAATCATGCAGATTTTTAGGGAAAAGCAAAAAAGAGAACATTACATATCTGATATATACTGAACCGTTTATTCTGGAGCCTACCCCATTTGACTTCAGGCGGTACACCCTGAATTGGTTGGCAACCAATCCCAGGGCACACACTGACACGCAAGCATTCCCAATCACACCTAAGGACAATTAAGAATCCCCAATTAACCTATCACGCATGTCTATGAAATGTGGGAGGAAACCGGAATACCCAAAAGAGACTCGCAGGCACAAGGAAAACATGCAAGCTCCACACGGGAAGTCCGGAGCCGGAATCCAATCCCGCACCTCTGAACTGTATTAACCACTGCTCTACTGCGCCACCCGCATCGCATATTTTATTTAGTTATGTGACAATGAATGGGTCAAACTATTACAAATTCCGACATTCGATATCTGAATTGACCCTTTAAAAAGATCAACATGGAGATACATATATGACATAGTTGGTATTTAACTATACTCTCAGAATGGACTGGGAAACTGAAACAACTGCATTGCTCAAACATTGTGTAGTCAGTATGTTTTGTGTAAATATAATAGCAGAAATTAAAACTTAGTTTTTTGTGGTCCTTGTTGTAAATGTCATTTTACCAATTAATGTCTTTTTTTATTCAAGTTGTAAGAACACATTTTCATCGTGTATAATTGAAAGTGATGGAAATAACTACATTGGCATTCGTTTGTAACAACCAATTTATTGTAGTGTGAACAGGTCACAGTGCTCTGCAATTTCTAAATATTAAAATAACTTTTAAAGAATATAGTGGGTTGCTGTCTTTGTCTTTTCTCCTGCCTCACTATTTCTGGGATTGCTCTTGTACTGTCTTATATATATATTTAATATAATACAATATAAGCACCAACTCTCCTTATGAACTATAATAATCGTGCCTCTTTAAAGTGACTTGAAAATAAGGAATAGTGTGTAGAATTATTTAATATGCCTTATACTTAAATACCCAGACTTGTGTTTTGAATCTATTAAGCAAAATGTTGTTTGCACAGTTAATAAGATTGAAGAGTCCAAGTGAAATCTCACTTTGTGGCAAATCCCTGATGGTTGGACCGCAGAAAGATATTGACTGACATTTCAATTCCGCTGTCTTTTTTCAAAGGGCACTGCTTGCAGGGATTGTATAAGTTTGACAACACATCAGCAGGCACTGGCAGTGACACTGACTACAAAGAAACTGAAAAAAAATATACAAATAAATAAATACTAGAAGCCCAGCAACACCATTGCTCAGACTTGACTACAGTATACGGTAAACAAGTGAGCTCTGAAAGTATATCCTCGAATACTAGCGTGCAGGATATACTTTCTCCCTGTAATTTGATGTCAATTTATGTCCACCAAAGCCCTGGTTGTCATGGATGGAATGGATTTATATGATCCAGATAAACAGACTGGCCTTGGTCCTGTCTCTTTCATTGTGGCTCGATGGGAAGGAAAAATGAAATAATCCTGCAGTAATCAAAACAGATTTATACCTTGGTTTTTTTCCATGCAGCTCTTCCATTCAGAAGATAATATTACTCTGTTTTGTCACCGTCACATTTGAGGTGTGTACATATATATACGTATAGGGTCTGCAGCTACAACGTCTGAGGCTCAGAGTACCTGAAGGTGGCTATTGTTGATTAGAGAGCTCCATAATTGATTTAACAGCCAGAAAATTATGCATGAAAAGCACTAATTAGAACAGTTACATGAAATCATGCAGAGCAGCAGCTCCAAGCGGCTTGCTGTGGAGCGATGTTGGTTTTAACTTTATGTCTATCAGTATGCAAGTTGTACTAATTAGGCCATTATATATCTGTTCACTTACATCACTACTCAGCCATTTTATGAAATTCAACCAGGAAATTTAAAAAAAAATCCAATACGTGAAGTCCAAATATATTGCTGTGGGGGATGATGATGCAAATTAAACACATTTCCAGTTTTTTCACTTTTAATTGGGATGTTGCATCATTCAAACTAAAGTATTATGAATCTGAATCCCAAAGCTTGATCATTTAGTGCAATTAGGAAGCAAGGGAAAGATTCAGATTTTTGTTTCATGTTTTTTGCTGATTCCGTTTGTCATCTGTGATTTTTGAATGATGTGACTTGAATGATATTATGAATTCAATACTTGATCCATTTTGTCCCACACTTTGAAACAGCTTCATCCAGAGTCTCTCAAGGTAACACAGAGGTTCTCGTGCATACTTTTAGCTTCTGTCTTTTAGATTATTGCAATACCCTGCTCTCTGATCTTCCAAAAATAAAAAACAGAGTGAACTAAACCTACAACTACTCTAGCACTCAGCACCTCATGTGCTGACAAATGGGTGGGAGTACATTATACTCGTTTTAAGATCACTGCATTGGCACCCCGCATGCTTCAGAATCAGTTTAAAGGTTCTTTCATAGTATTCCATCATATCTATCTGATATGCTTTTATCATATTAACCCTCATGGGCCCTGAAATCCTCTGGCACCGGCTTTTTAATTGCTCCCAAAGCTAGAAGAAGAAAAAAAGAATTGTGGAGATACTGCATTCAGCCATTCTGGCCAGAGGGCATTTGGACCACAGAGACTGCTGATATTTTGAGGGAGGCTCTAGACTCACCTATTTAATTTAGATTCTAACTCATTTATTTATTATTGATGTTTCATCTTTTGGAATTGTTATTCCTCACGTTATGCCTTCTTTTAAGAGGCTGCGATTAGCAAGAATTCAACGTGTAGCGTAGTTTTCAAGTAAAATGAAATACATATGAATTATATATTCAAAAAATCAATCATCACAACACAGTATACTGTTTTCTCTCTCCATTAGGAGTGATGTATATTTCAGGAGACCGAGTTGCTCATCTTGCAGAGCACATCTTTTGCTTAGGGCAACGAAGAGGAACGAACTACCAGTACTCGGCAGGTGTTTTAAGAAAAGAAAATGTCTGCATCTTTAACCCTTTAACCTGCTGAAAACAAAATTATTGTTTTGAGATGAGATTTCAATAATAATGAAACCTCATATCTTATTAGAAAGCCACCATTATGGTGAATTGACAGCACAACAATTGAACTTGAATTGAGGTTCATTCATCAATTGGCATTTTTCAAACAATAACAGCTTGGGCCAGTGGCATGATGGCCATTGGGAATTTTGGGAGATCTCAGTTGCCACAAAGTCTAAATAAGGCACTATTATATAGGAAGTCCAAAACCCATCATCAAGTCATTTCTTTATTTCTTTTTACATATTTTCAGCAGGATGTTCTTTACATGCATTGTGACAAACACTTTTAGAAGTGCTGTGAGTTACATTTGTTACTGCAATTATTTCGCTTCTTCTGGCTTGATTTTTTTTTTTATGTTGTGGAGTTGAATTGCAGTTTAAAGGAAAATATGGAGGTAAAAATCTATTTTTTGCTTAATGCTGCAGGCAGTCGGGGGAAAACAATGAAACACAAAAACAAAAAAAACTGTGGTATGTTACTTCAGTAGACTTGGGCATCCATTGAATTCATGTTGAGGAAAACTGCAGGGGGGATTTTGCTGGTCACTTTCCCATAGTCCTCCTTTGGAGAATAGAAAAAAAGAATGAAGAATGAATCACTCTTATGTGTTTGAAAAGCGCTAAGTCATGTAATGTGCTGCTCATAAGGACTTACCTTATTTTTTGCCTTCATCTCCATATTTTGTCTTAGCTTTGCAAATTGTTCTGGAAATCAACAGAGTAGGAGTTTCAAGATATTGATCATACTTCATGTATGTATGTTTATTGCAAACCAGATAACACGCATGCAGCCATGCAAGGTCAAAGGTAAAATTGACCTTTGAAGAAATTTTCTCTTGATGCGTATTGTTCTCAATAAGAATGTGGTGTGAACTTACTATGTTTCCACATCTTCCTTGCTAATATAGCCAAGACTACGAGCAGCATGAATGACGCAAACGTCATCACAGACTGCATGATGAAACTAAAACATAGACACAATCACAACAAATTCACAAGACTGTCCAGCATAAAAATGTCAAATGCACTTCTAGTGATTTTCAAATCTGTAAAAGCATAGTTTCTCTGCCTTTCTCACGTTTGACACATCCAGCAATCATTGGTGTTTGGTTTGGGGGCATATGCATCTGCAACCACCAGGCTTGCTGGAGCTAAGGTTGTCACAGTCATCGCTGTTGCTGCTGGGAGAAATAGGAACACAGCTGTGAGTTTTCAGACTGACGACTTTAAGCGGTATCTGTAAATGTTTTTATTGTGTGGAGATGAGACTTGCTGAATTGCTATATGCCGCTACTATTTCTTGAATGACAAATAATCTACACATACACATTCCTCGTGTCTACAATATTAGCTTCATGACATCATTGAATGGGTCATTGTGAAGACTGCAACCAGTACTTACCTGGCCAAGCCTGCTTAACTAAATTCTAGTGAGATCTCACAAATATCCACATGAAGTTTATGTGATTCTTACTTGCTGTCAATTTACCAGTTGATGGTTGGTTTAAGACCTCCACGTGCACTGTCATCTGGTGTTGTCCGGTAGAGCACCAGTACCAGCCCATATCACTCATCTGCAGCTTCTTTAAGGTTATGGTGAAAGTGCCAGTTTTGTCATCTTTGATGGCCACTGACTTGTCTTCGTAGGTTCCCTCAGCACCTGTCACCAGGCAGGAGCTTGGGTCTCCAGTCCTACACCACTTCTTCTCACTTCCTCTGTTGATGACGGACCAGAAAGAATGAAGTGTATACCGTATTTTCCGCACTATAACGCGCACCTAAAAACCTCCAATTTTCTCAAAAGCCGACAGTGCGCCTTATAATCAGGTGCGCCTTATATATGGACCAATATTGAGCCACTACAGCAGGCGTGTCCAAAGTCCGGTCCACGGGCCAAATGTATATATCTTATATATGGACAAAGTTTTAAAATGGGCCATTCATTGAAGGTGCGCCTTATAATCCGGTGCGCCTTATGTATGGACAAAGTTTTAAAATGGGCCATTCATTGAAGGTGTGCTTTATAATCCACTGCGCCTTATAGTGCGGAAAATACGGTACATGTTTTTGGTTGCATAGAAAGTTAAATTCGCTTGTTGTTTTTATTTCGAACAAAATAGGTTCACAATAAAATTGCATGTCTTCAACTGACAAATACAACCATTAGCATCGCACCGTGAAAAAGAGCAAGCCATTTTCAACCCTTTACCTTGGTTAATAATTTGCAACATGCCCACGTCTGAACTATCGGAATTATTAGCGTTTGAATTAATTCACGCAAGTAACTATTTTATTTAAGTAAGAGTAAATAAGGGTACAAATGGAACATTAAATGGATTGCAAAGAGACCTGTATTTTGGACTGTAGCGACATTGAACTGTGACACTTTGCCCCTCCTCCTCGCTCAGCCTGTCATTTACTACCGACATTCCTGCAGAAAACATACATTTTCTTATAATAAAAAAAAAAGCATGAAAAATAAAACATTGATATTTAAATACAACTTCCATTCACCTGGTTTGACCTTAATGTAAGTGAAAGCACGGGCATCCGCTTGCCAAAATCCACCAAGCTCCACACCACACATGTACCAGCCAGAATCTTCCTCCTTTACATTCTTCATTTCCACAGTGAAGACCTGCTGGATCGGGTCATCAAAAATACTTACGCTGTCCTCAGACTGGCTATCAGAGAGGGAGTTATCTGTACGGGCCAAACTTGAGCAGAATTCCCTCATCTTTCCCCGACACCAGTACTTCACATAGCTGGCATGCTGAGGCTCATAATGACATGGGATAATGAGGTCATTGCCTTCCAAGACTGTAACCTCGTCCTGGGTTATCAGACCACAAAGAAGTCCTGGTGGACAAACCAAATGTCTTTTAGTGTTGCTTAAAATTCAACTTTCATCGGGAAACCTGTATCCACGAGAAAACATTGCATGATTAGGAGTGAAGAAAAAGGAAGTGCTCTGACCATTGCACAGTTTCACTTTGTATTTGGCAAAAATGATACTGGTGATCCTTTTGTATTATGAACTGGATTATGCCTAGTAATTATAGTTTTTGAACAGACAAAACAGACTTTGAACACTTGAACATTTCTGTTTGCAGATATTACACAATAGCTAACAAAAGACAACTATTTGTCTTCTCATGATTTGTTGCTCACCACCGTTTTCTTTGTAAGAAAAAAAAGAAACAAAAAAACGGTTATAAACAATTAGAACGTACCTGGGATCCAAGGCAACAGGGTAAGCGCAAAACAGATGATTTGCTTCATGTTTTAATTTGTAATGTTTTTCAATCCCAATTCCTCTTCAAATCTGTTTTCCAGACTGCAGGTTTCACTATGAAAACCTCGCTCTGGTCACGTGACCACAAGTTGGATTCAGATGTTGCATGTCTTAACCACTTACATGCCAAACAGATGATAAAATAAGCTATTTTATGCACCATTTTTAACATGGTTAAATTCTAAATGTTATGTTATGCACACTAGGAATCATCTGTTGTGGTTGTTTGCAAGGTTCACATCAGTGCATTGAGCCATTCCAAAAACTATTTTTTTTATTATGTGAATCTGTTCTTCTATATATATGCTTTGTATGTGGTTTCAAATATGCTGAAATATGTTTAGAGTTTATATATGGGTACATTTAAGTTAATGAATAAGAACAAAAAACAAAAGTAAATAAGGAACACCCCGACGGGCACCGATTGACATCATCATTATGCTTCCTGTGAAAAATGACATATCCCTGTATACAGTCTGTGTTTTGTAATGGGATTGAGTCAGTGGTGATAAGACGATGACACTTTTCAAATAAGAACAAGCAATGTGAGAATTTCCATTCTGTGTACAAATGGCACTGCTGAGTTGTTACACGCTCGTGATGAAACGAAAAACCGATGCCTTGTTTTTGTGCTAATCCCAAAGCTATCATTCATCTATTCTTTTCTATACTACGTATTAAAGATGGAAATTATTTTTCCCTATTGTAACACCTTTATTACAAGCTCTAATGTTTTTGTTCTGACCTTTTTTTAAAATATGCTTAAACAGTAAACCTACACAAACTAAAAATGAAGACTTTAATTAGATCATGTACACATAGTGATTAAAATGCTGTAAACTGATGTAGTATAATTCTTTTCCCCGTTTTCTCTTCTCCTTGCAAAACTAATACATGGTGTATATATATAGTATATATATATATATATATATAAATATGTTTATCACATTTAAATCATGTTGTACATGTTTAAATTCAGTAAATTTATTTTTTGTGCAATTAATTATTTATTTTTCTGCTATTAAAGCCGCCCGTCTTTGTTTTCTTTTGGTGAAATACTATTCTTAAAAATCCTTGAAAATCCTAAAAAAATAAAATCCTAGTACTAAATGCTAGTTTTTCATGAGAACATATTTCCTTGAACCACTCAGGAACAGACAGGAAGATAAAAAAATATGCTCATGCATTTGTCTGTTTGTTTTAATCTCCATAGCAACTATCCGCAGGAATCAGCCACACACTGAAAACTGAATGAACACTGCAAACAGTTACGATTCGTAGAGTTAAATGCACACAGGCACGTTTCATCACACCAGTGAAATCACACTGACTTGATGTCACTCTGTTATGAATCGAGTGAATCATCACCCACAGCAAGTTAACATTCATCTGCCAGTAAAGGGAGTGACGGATTCAAAAGTATGTGACCTCTTCACGGCAAGCTACCATGATGTTGCAATCACAGAGGGTTTTTTTTCCTTTATTTCTTTTTGAAGTGGAAGCACAAAGAAACTGGAATTCAATTTGGTGTGTTCAAAGGCGTGTGGTTATTTTTTGATGAGTGCCAATACAGAGATAACTTAACACCAAGGACAGTCTGATTTACCCAGCGTTTATTTCTATGGATTTTATTTGAATTACTTCACGACATGGTTTCCCCAACAGTGCCAGTCAGAACTTTTGTTCCCCTCTGATACCCTCAGATGCTCAGGGAGCTCAATTCACCACTTTTATGTTTCTGCTCACGTACTCTGCTCGCCAGAAGCTGTGAATGTTGACCCTGCCATTCATCACACCGCTGTTTGTTCTGCTGGATCTGTAAAACTCTACAGGCTCTGTTTTTTCTTTTCTTTTTTCTTAATATTGTAACAAGGCTTCAATTTCATTAGAGAAATGCTGACTTGTTATCATAAGAAAATGCATAATAGGACAAATCCCATTATGAAGCGCTTTCTGTTTTTTGATTTAAATTGTTTGGTTTAAAGCATGTTGAGTGGCAAATGTGTTTTTGAGTCATGTGTATTGAATAAACTTGACTTATGTGTAGTGCATGTTTTTGGGGTGATCCTTATGCTTACATAATAGTTAAGATGTGTTTTTTTTTAGTTGTTGCAGTTTTTCTGTTCAACTTTCAAATTGCTTAGTGTTTTATTTCTAAAGATAGGCGGGAGATGTTAATTTTCATTACATCCTCTGTAATCCTATCAACTATACTAATGAATAAAAAGAGTCTGTTTTATTGCTCCCAGCAATTTCTTAAAAGAAAATTATTCACTTATGAATGACCTTTGACATCATTATCAATGATGCAATACCACACATATACACAACTCACCTGAAACCTTGTGAAACCTCTGATCAGCAAATGTTATTTTAATTCTCAAATGAGGGGAAGTGAGAATGTGAAAGGGAAGATTAATCCTGTTTTACTGTTATATGGCACACACACACACCCACCCACACACACACACACACACACAGTTGGGGAATTCCTCGAGAATCCTGCCAAGATTTTCTTTTGGTTAATGATACAGGGTACTTTTACTTAAGGCCTCAATTTTAGTATTTTTATTCTCAATGTTAATGACACAACTTCTCTCTCTCACTCAAATTACGTGCTGCTTCACACACAGACCACGTCCCGTTTTACACAATACACACCCAAATCGCGCTGAGTGCTGAAAAAAAAATCTTGGGAGGAGTGGGAGAAACTTTAGTCGCACATTGCGGGCCACTGGGGCGGAGTGTGTGTTAGAGTGGGTGTGTGAACGCTTAAAGCCCCATGCAGTACATTCCTGGACTGTCATATTCGGTTGTCTGAGCAAGTGATAGTAGAGAGAAAAGTTTCCAAAAGGTTCTTGAGAGGATAAGAAGCAAACTCTTCACCACTAATCCTTACACAGACAAAGTAAGACTTTCGTTTTTCCTTCACTGATCTTGTTCATGGCTAGATGAGAATTGTAAATAACGGTTTCCTTTCCCACAAGAGAAAGGGAAGCCTTTTGACCTTTAGTTTACAGCGGGGTTCCTTTGAGAAATGGCACTGAAAGAAATGGACAGTTTTACAACTTTTGCACAAGGTTCGGGCAAATTGCAGTAGTCATCCTGTTGTAGATTTAAAAGAAAATAGAGTGTGAAGCTTTTGTGAGCACAAGCAAAATTAGCTCTCAGTTAGTTGACAAACAAGAAGCCTTCACATTCTGCAAAAATCAGATGACATTTTTGGTGTGTTAGGTACGCTTTGTCAGATGATTTTAGTTAAGTTTCATTTTTGGGCTAGCGGACCTGTTGTTTGATGGCTACCAGGCTGCACATGACATCTGTTTTGCTTGATTATGCATGATTCATAACTTCATGTTGTGACTCTCCTTGTAGCATTATATTTATTTTTAGGGAAGGGGTGTCTGTCAGATAAACAAAAAGAACAAAACACGAACAAGCCCTGTGTGTAGATGATGCTGTTTCGGGACAACAAAACAGAACAGTTTTAGGCGCTTATCTCAGGAGCCAGTTGGCATTCTAGTTGTGGTGCCATGCCAACATAAACTCGCTGAGAAAAGAAGATGGAGTGGGTGTATGCAGGCAGCAGAAAGGAACATGTGACTTCCATTATAGTGATCGGCAGGAAAAAAAGATGTGGAAATTAATTTCAAACTAGTTAATCGGATTTTATGCTTCAGGGATCAGGGTAGATGGTTCTAAATCTAAATCCATCATTTGGGGCCTCACAAGCTTTATACCATTATATGTTTAATGTAACACCTATTACATGCACTTGAGCAATGCATGCAATTTCCCCAAATTACTCACACGGACAGCTGACAACTTGTAAAATATACTTGTCACTGCTTGTGTCATCCCTCCACGAATGTATAAATACTGATAAACATTTTTTATCAGTACTTTTTCCAGTTATAACGTATATAATTTCAAGTACCGTATTTTACGCACTATAAGGCGCACCTAAAAACAATTTGCTCAAAAGCCGACAGTGCACCTTATAATCAGGTGCGCCTTATATATAGACCAATATTGAGCCACTACAGCAGGCGTGTCCAAAGTCCGGCCCGCGGGCCAAATGTATATATCTTATATATGGACAAAGTTTTAAAATGGGCCATTCATTGAAGGTGCGCCTTATAATCCGGTGCGCCTTATAGTGCGGAAAATACGGTATACATGCTAACAAAAATGAGGTGGTACGGTGAAAGACTGGTTAGCACGTATGCCTCAAAGGACAGAGGGGATGGGTTTGATTCCACCTCTAGCTCTCCCTGTGTAGAGTTTGCATGTTCTCCCCGTGCCTACATGGGTTTACTCGGGGCACGTATCCAACTATTGGCCTGAGAGGCACAATTTTGCAATTGTTTATAATTATCATTAGGTTGTTAGGGACGTGGGTGTACTGGAGTCTATCCCAGCAGACTCCAATCAGTAGGCGGGGAACACCCTGAACTGGTTGCCAGCCAATCACAGAGCACACATAAACAAACAACTGCATTGTTATATTTAGCCAAAAATAGCTGACAAGCAAGGAAGGCTGCAAGGTCATAGGTGATGGCAGTAGTTATGGATAGAGGGCAAATTGAAATATTATTCACGCAGTTGACAAACCCTATTGTCTCCATCACAATGATTTTGGATGGTTATTCCAAATATTTACTGGATTTGGGAACAGAGGGGTGAACTCAGGAAGTCACTGTTAAAAATTAGATTACACACACGTCCGCACACACGCACGCACACAGAATGTGAGGGAGAGCAACCACACACCAAGCAGCAAAACTTTTTAAACTTGGACATATTTTAAAGGGTGGCTGTGACTTCAGAAATCACACCCTATGTTATGCTCAGCTGTTCTGTGCCCTTTTAACTGGATTACATCACTTCACCATAATTGACTTTCCTCCAAACTGCAGTCACATGCTAATGTTTAACAAATAACAGTACATTAACTCATTGTGAACTTTCTCTCAGGTCACCCAAAAGTGTAAAAAAGTAGTTTTATTTTTCTCCATTCCTTCCATAATAGTGTTTGTACAATTATAGCACTACTCAAAGCACTAAACATTGTGTGATATTTTATGCACAGTACTTTTAATTTTTTTTTTAATTTTATGTTTTAATGACTATGATTTTCAAGGGATGTTTGAGGTACCGTACGTAATATGATGTAAACTGGAAATGTACGTTTCCTTTAATGTTGCCCAGTTGAAATTAAGATAAAACTTGTGAGGACTGCAAAGTGACACATTGACTACACAGTGACAGTTTTCTTTTTTAAATAGGATTCAGATTGTTTCCTTGCAACAGTGATAGTTGTAAACTATGGTAGCTTTAATGATAGATTTTAAAGTTTGAATTGCAGAATAACTACAAAGATGTGCAGTCACTTGTTTAGTGAAAATGCAATCGTAGTAAAAACTAGAATAATGATGGCACCACTCAATTGTTTACATAAAAGGTGTTAGCTTTGTATGTTATTTCTGCTCATTACTGGGTGTTTTACCAGCACTAACAGACTCCACGGGTGCTTTAACATTTTTACTAATCTTGGATTTTTTTGCTGTGTATCATGGTCAATATAACTTTCAGGATGAGGCGAAGGAACATTAAGATGTGAGAAAACACATAAAAGGAAATGGCATTCTTCCCTTCGGCTTTTGTTTTAGCAAAAGGTGCTTCTTTTTTTTCCCACTTTGAAATTTCTCACCCCGATTTAAAGCTGAGAACAAAAGGCAAAGCTTAAATGGCCAAATTCTGCTTTGTCTCTTGGTTCTCCACACAATGTGACATTGTGATAAATGCCCATATGATTACACACACAAGCCAGGCCAGGAAAGTGTGGAATGCAACGTTTGTGGACGCAAAGGAGGAGATGTTGATTTGTGATGAAAAAAATAAAGGAAAGGACAGAGGGCCTATTCATATGTTAATTTGAGACTATAATGTCAACTTCAACACGATGGCACAAAGCAATAATTGAGTTGTTTTTCCCCTCTGGCACTGAAAATGTGAAGTATAATTTTCTAATTCAAAATGATGTGCTATTTAGTTGTTTCTAATTTATTAAACATACATATGGATTTTGTTTCAGTCACAATGGGTAGCCTATAATATTTATGATCTCACATTCCATTTTTTTTTTTTTTGTTCTATAGCTTCTAATAGCTATTCAGTGACTTAATATTTCTGTCTTGACTGAAATAAATGAATGCCATGTCCTTTGAAGGATGCCAGGTGAGAGGCTGACAGTAAGAGGCACATCTGATATGGGGCGCTTTCCTGGTGCAGCCCCACCCACCAAGGTGGAATTGTCCATTCACAAGGAAGGGGAAAAAAAACCAGAGGACAGTGCTTGTCGCCGCTGGTTTCGGAAAATGTGTCCATGCTGCTGTAAATGCCAGAATATCACCACCTATGATGTCACGGATAAAGTGGAACTGGTCAACCCTCCCACGCCGATTCCAGGACTTGATGGACCAAAGCCAGAAAATGGAGACTCCAACGAAATGGAAGGTAATGTCGATTAACTTTTGAGGTCAGTGAAGGTAGATTAACTTTTGAGGTCAGTGAAAATTGTAATAATGTACTCAAACATTTCATTTCTTTTTCCACCCTTCTTTCGCAGTTATGAAGTTGTCTGTGTGCTCTGTGGATCTGCTGAGCTCCAGAACAGGAAAAAACAGACAGGAGCATCACACCGACCTGTACAACTCAGAAAAGCTGATCATCCGCAGAGGACAGACGTTCCAAATAGAACTAGAGTTCAACAGGCCCTTTCGTGCTGACACTCACAAGCTGCATCTAGAACTGAGAACAGGTATGTATGAGACAACGACAAAAAATTTAAATGTGTATGGTGGTCATAAAGTTTCAAATGTTACTTGGGAAGCTATGAGATATTGTCCGATTCAAATCCTCATTTTAATCAAATTTTATTCTTAGCGCTTCTGAAGCTATGAGTTGGAGCTTCACAAAATTAAGAGGGATTAATCAAGACCATGATAAAGATATTCATATGGAAAATCTAAATGTGATTTCATGTCAAGC
Source organism: Syngnathus acus (assembly GCF_901709675.1). Classification (NCBI taxonomy): domain Eukaryota; kingdom Metazoa; phylum Chordata; class Actinopteri; order Syngnathiformes; family Syngnathidae; genus Syngnathus; species Syngnathus acus. The sequence continues at coordinate 3,857,502 of NC_051102.1, read as the reverse complement.
CTACTAAAGCAAAGGGGAGGCAGTGGGCTGAGACTGTATTTGAAATAAATAGCCATGACGACACTCTTTGGAATGGTGACCATTGCATCACAGCAGAAACATTTGAAAATTCACACCCATCCCATCTATGTAATCTTAAACAAATCCTCATTTGAACAGCTTTCAATGCCTTGAAAAATACTTTGTCATTCTATTCCTAACCCATTATCTGGTTCAAACAGAAGTAAGGATTTTCAGTCAAAGATGAAGCAATAAGATAAAGCGGACTTTTTTAAAATTGATTTTTTTCTCAGTAATGTTCTGTGATGGGAGAGGAAGGGAGGTGAGGTCTTGTCAGGAATCAGATAGAGAACAATGGATTCTTGACAAGCTCGATCCTCACGTAACCAAATCCAGCAGAATCCAGTCCAACCGAGTACCACTAAGCAAACAGTTTGGAAGAAAACAAGGGAGGTAGTTACTTAGACAGCTACCTGTTTTCTCACTTCACTAAATCAAGAGTTTCAATATTAGCTGGCAGAAAATGTAATAATGCCATGTAGGGTAATTCTAATTTTGGACAGTAATGAAAAGGGATAGGTTTTATTTTTAAGTCTTGTGTACCGAAGGTGAAGGTTCAATGAAATGTAATACTTTTCACACATCAATCAAATATAATTCTTGCTAAACAGATACTATGTTGTTGTGAAAATATTATATTTTGGTAATTTGTGGAAACCCAGAAACTGCATGCATTTGTGTAAATGTACTTTCAGTTCAAATAAGTACCTTGGATTAAAATCATGAGTTGAACTTGTCTCCAAAACTCTACTTCAAATGCATTATTTTTGTAATTCATTTAGCACTACTGCTATTTGTTACCATTGGAAACAGCCGCCATTTCCAATCTTGCTGAGGAAGAAATAAATAAAATATAGTAGGATAGATTAGCATTTTTTTTTCTATGCATAATTGGTGAAAATCTGAAAAACTGCAGCACAGGAATTTGTCGAATCTGTTTTAACCTGATATATGATCTTTTTTGTAGGTCCGCTACCACTGGTGTCCAAAGGGACCCACATTATCATCCCATTGGTTGATACCTTGGATAATAAACAGTGGGGCGCTAAGATTGAAGAGCAAAATAACAACAAGTTTACGTTGTCTGTCAGCTCTACTGCCAATGCTGTGATTGGTCTTTATGGTCTGACAGTCACAACCAGCACCCTGAAAAATGAAAACCCAAATATTTACACCTCCAGCAAGGACATCATCATGCTCTTCAACCCCTGGTGTGCAGGTAAGATGGTGAAAGTCTTGTCTGCCCGTCATACAAGTGCACACAGTTTGGTGCTAACTTGTCCTCTCCCCTACTAAACTTGATTTCCTCCTTAAGCCTCCTCCACATAGTTTTGCCACATCTGCTGACCTGAACTTCTCACAAACTTTCACCTCAGAGCCCTGCCCTCATCTTCTTCTTTTCTGTCTCTGTTCTGACTTACATTTTAGAAATACAGTTCTCCTGCCAGAACTCAAGAGTTTTACTCCACCCCACAACCTCTTCAACCCCTCCTTCCCCAATCACACAACTTCCCCTCTTTCTCTTAGCTGTCCCTCATGACTGGAAGCCTCTTCCTTCCACTTTTTTTTTTGGTCATGCTTGTCTATCTTTGTCGCGTTATGTTTCCCACCCATTGTAGCAACAAAAAGAGATACAAGAGATGGGATAAAAACGCCAAATGTGCAGCACAAACACCCAACTCTGCCCCGGCAGAATTGGGGCCCATGTTTGGGAACCATTTCCTGGCTCTATTGAAACCCTAATTTTTCGTGAAAAAAAATCACATTCTTGAGGGATGTTGTAACTTAAGAGGTGAATAGACCAGGCTTGCAGGGCCTCTTTCACTGAAAGGGAGCAAGCAAAAATGTTTAAATCTTAAACTGAAACTAATGTGAATGAGAAACATCAACTATACTACTACCACTACTACAATAATAATAATAATAATAATAATAATAATAATAATCTCAAGGAAATATTTCAGGTGTTTTAAATGGTCGTCTTTTTCAGAGGACACAGTATTCCTGGATGATGAAGAGGAGAGGAAGGAGTATGTGTTGAATGACACTGGAAGAATTTATTATGGAACTGAGAAGCAAATTGGAGCTCGCACATGGAACTTTGGTCAGGTAGGAACTTTCTGGACAACACAACACCCTGATCACTGCAGTATTTCCTCTTTCTGTATTTCAAAATGTCCAAATGCTTTGAAAATACAAATATTCTGTCTGTTTTGTACCATCTTACTTTTGTTTTGTCATTGGCCCACAATTTGTTTGTTGGTTTGTTTGTTATTTTTGAACTCCTAAAAATGAAACTATACCTTTTATTATTATATATATATAGAGCAGGTTAGCTTATTGGTTCAAATGAATTATCTTCAGCATGCTCTGGTGATACAATCAAAAGGCAAAGGAAAGTGGTTTGGGATTCACTCTGGCATTATCAATACTGTCATCTGTGTTAAAGATGACATAATTCTATTGGCTTCTTTTTTTTTTAATTAAAAAAATGACAAAACGATTCTATATGTCTCTTGACTGCAGTTTCATGAGGGAATCTTGGAAGCATGTCTATTTGTTCTAGAGAAGAGTGACATGCCACCATCTGGTCGAGGGGATCCTGTTAATGTTGTCAGGGTCATATCAGCCATGGTAAGTGACTTTACTCATAAACATACTTTTATACATAACACTTCATAAAATTTGTTTTGTTTTGGGTATATGATTTTTTTTTTTAGATAAATGCACAAGACGATTATGGAGTTCTAATAGGAAATTGGTCTGGGAACTACTCTGATGGAGTGTCTCCTGCCGCGTGGAGCAGCAGTGTGGAGATTCTGAAAAAATACCACTCTTCCAATGGAATGCCTGTGTCATATGGACAATGTTGGGTCTTCTCTGGAGTCACAACATCAGGTGAGTGGGTGAGCAAATAAGGGAGGAAAGTGTGAAGACATATTTCATGATGACAGGATTGACCTTAGCAGTGCCATATTTTCTGTCTTCTAAGTTGGGTTACAAAGATGCAATTCTCTTTTGCTGTAGATTTTGGTTACAGTCCAGAAACATTTCCATGTGAAGTCAACTTAAAAAATTTCCACAATCACAGTGTTCTCTCTGCCAGGCCTTGTTAGGCTGCACCACGTGCTTGTGCATGCACATGATAGCCAGCTGACCCAAGCACTGATAGCCATAACTGATTTACACCCCCAAATGCTTTACACTGACATTCCCATCATACCTTCTACTTTGGTCCCTCATACAGCAACATGAGTCACTTTCATTCCACCAGCAAAGTGTAGTACTATCATGCAAATGTCACCTTGGTCGAAATATTTATGTGTTCAGAAAAACTGACTCATAATTGAAATATTAAATCATCCCTTCAGTTCTCTAACAACTACATCACAGTTTTCTTTTTTGTCATCTATGTATGCAGTACTTCGTTGTCTTGGCATACCTGCTCGCAGCGTGACCAACTTCCAGTCTGCTCATGACACTGATGTGTCCCTCACAACAGATGTATATTTTGATGAGAATATGGACCCAATCGACTACCTCAATAGTGATTCTATCTGGTAAGTTATGGAAAGAGGTATGTGACATGACCTGGGACATAAAAATAGTCCGCTATATTTAGATATTCTGAGAAATAGTCACCTTGAACTTGAGGCAGGCCGTAGACATGCTCCTTCAATGAGAGTTCATGAAGATTTTCAGCTCTCAATAGAAGCAGTCCGTCACACAATGGTGCTCGACATTCCTCGTCCAACTGTGCGAGTCTAGGAAAATAATAAAAATTCAATTGCAATGTTTAAAACAGTCACCCTGTGATTAACAGTTGATCAGAATCATATTTATATTCAACCCTTGTGTTTAGGAATTTCCATGTATGGAATGATTGCTGGATGGCCAGACTAGACTTGCCCCATGGTCATGGGGGCTGGCAAGCTGTTGACTCCACACCCCAGGAGACAAGTCAGGGTACCTTCCGCTGTGGCCCCGCCTCTGTCACCGCCATCCGTTCTGGCCAGGTCTACCTCAAACATGACACACCTTTTGTGTTTGCAGAGGTGAGCTAGTCTTCATTATGTTCAAACTTTCTATATTCGTCATCATCTCTATAAAAGGCAAGTCAACCCTGTTCACTGATGGTTGGAATGTTACTCCTTTATTAGGTCAACAGTGACAGGATCTTCTGGCAAAGGAATCTCGATGGTACATTCAGCCAGATCCGGAGTGAGAAGAAGGCTGTTGGCCACTGTATCAGCACAAAAGCAGTTGGATCTGATGAGCGACATGACATCACTCATTTGTATAAACATCAGGAAGGTACGGGTTTTCTATTCGTGCTATGCTCATAGAGTGGTGTCACCATTAAATTTAATTGTTCAAGATCAATATCAAGCGATAATCTCCTCCCATTCTCTTCCCATTTTTCCAGGTTCAGAGGAGGAGCGTATCGCCGTAGAGACCGCGAGTCGTTTTGGCAGCAAGCCATTCGTCTACTCCTCACCCATGGCAGAGGACGTCAGCATTGAAGTCAAAATGGAGGGAGAGGGGCCCAGGATGGGGACCGACGCTCATCTGAGCATCGTGCTGAAGAATCTGAGCTCTGAGCCTCGTAAAACTACGCTCCACAGTCACGTGGCTGTCATGTACTACACTGGTGTTGTGAAGGGCACCATCAAGAAGGAGCAGTTGCCAGTGGAGCTTTTGCCCAATGAAGGTCAGTTTTCACAGAAATTGACTCTCAAGGGCTCAATAGATGGACAGATGGGCGAGTGAACGGATGGATTTTTTTTCAAAGTATGACTTAAACCATTATTTTAAGAGCCTAGTGATATTTATTTACAGTAGTACGGCTTGGAGAGGTACTTTGTACAGTTCATGCGGTTCTTCATTTATTGTGCAAGCGTACCTGGTGAACTACACAGTGAATGTATTTTAGTGCTGTAAATCAAATTTTCAACTAGAAAAGAGCTTAGCATCCACAGAAAGAATGTCACAGCAATGCTTGAAAAGCACTCGTCGCCAAGAGGATATCACATTAGTGCCACAATTTGTGTGTGTGGATGTGAAAAAGGACGTGCCTGTTCAAATATGCTGTTTTAGAAGATGACTGGTTGTTCATTTCTCGGCAGTGGTAACATCTTCATGGGCAATAAAGAATGCTGAAGGATGCATGACTGCGGCTCGCGTACTCTTCAAGGGTTAGATTAATGTGAGAATGTTCTAAGTCATTCCTCTGTCTATACACAGAAAAAAAGATTGAGTGGATTTTGCCTTATCAACAATACCAGAACCAACTGGTGGATCAGGCAGCACTGATGCTGACATTGTCCGGAAGAGTCAATGAAACCAAGCAAGTGTTAGCCAACCAGACCACCTTCAGGCTCCTTACACCTGATCTCATCGTCACGGTGAGTTTTTCTTAACTTTAGTATCAAATCAGATATGTTTGCATCAATTCATATAAATTCTGAATTTATGATCGGCAGCCTTTGGGGAAAGCTGTGGTTGGTAAGGAAATGGCAGCCAAGATCACATTCACGAACCCGCTGCCGGGAATGCTGATGGGCGTGGTCTTTAGAGTGGAAGGACTGGGCCTGCAGAAAGGCCACGAAGTGTTTGTAGGGTAAGACTCCTTATCTCGTGGAAATTGTACTTCCTGTTATTGATTATTTTACTTGATGATTAACTTCTCATTCTTCTATCTCAGTGACGTCAGTGGTCACTCCACCGTGACATTGACTGAACACTTCATCCCGACTCAACCCGGGCCCAGGAAACTGGTGGCATCTCTGGACTGCAAAGAACTGACACAAGTGCACGGAGTGGCTGATATTATTGTTCTTGAACAGTGAGAAGCAGCCGGCATCATCACATATTGTCATATTCGTCACTGACGCCTATAAAATATGAAGTCAGTATGAAGCTTAAAATATGTAGTGCTCTGCAGCAACACGTTGAAAAACATAGAAGAGAAATATATTTTGCTTTAAAAACACCACACAGTGTTAAGTGTTGACAGCACGAGGATTTTTGTTATGAAAGTTCATAATTTTTCAAATAATTTTTGAAGCACTGAAAAAAAACTCACTGAACAAACATTTTTATTTCACACTTCTTTTATACCGAATCTGTGTAACTTAGTTTTAGTATGTGAAAAGTGTTATTGAACAAAGTGGAATTCACAATGGCTTTAATGAATGTAGCATGGAAGGTTTGGATGCATTGTAATTTCCCGTTTTTTTTAAATTACATTAATTATCTCAGTACAGGAAAGGCCTCAGTGGCAGTTTACTCTTGTGCTTTTTTTCTAAAAGACACCTTTGCAATGCTACAATATAATGTTCAAAAGGGAAAACCGCAGAAGTCTCATTCCCGTGAATATTAGACTGTACTGTTCCATCCATCATATCTTTGCCATTTTCACTATTATAGGCTATTTATGGTCATGTGCACACAAACAATGAAGTAAGCTCACTACTGTATCACGGTGATAAGTGGACTCATCAGGTAGCCCTGTGAGAATGGTAAACACTGACCTACATTTAATTTTTTTATTATTACAGTATATTTAACCTCACAGAAATCACTATGAAATGTGAAGGAAACTGATTCAGTACCATTTTACTATTTATTTTTTTTGTATCGCCTAAGATGATGATAAAACTATACCCAAACACGAAAAACGCTAAATTGAGTTCTTTCACTCTCCATACAGCAAGCTTTTCAGATAAGGTCATCCATCACTATGTGTACACAATGTTCACACATGTTCTGTTGAGAACATTGAACATTGTGTAAGCAATATTCAATGTTCTCCAGATATTGCACTTCAACCTGGATCAAATTAATAGACAGCATACATTTGTTACATCTCAATCTGTAAAGTATTTAATTACGGTTATTGTTATACAAGTATGCATAGTCCATATAAGGTGACGTGATTATTTTTCCTCCCCGAGTCACCGGTCCTATCATTCTTACAAAAAGGAAACATGCCACTGTCACCTAGTGGTAGAAGATGAAATTGGCCAAATTCTCAAGTGGGTCACTGAAAACACGTTCTGGTATCAAAACAATCATTAATAATTTGAAATTTCTCATAGCTGGTGTGGATTAAATAATTTAGACGGCAATACATAACACAAAAGCATACAAGCAAGTGAATTTTGCACAAATTTACTAGATTATTCACAAAAATATAGTTCTTAGTCTATATTATGATTGTGGATTATGCATAAACCCTTGTTGGTTTTTCATGAATATTCTTCGCACATACAGTACCTCAAAGGACTAAAACCATTTATTGTTTTCAAAGTAGAAAATCCAGTCATGAGTGAAATCAAACAAGAGATCAAATGAAAAAAAAAAGAAAAACAAGGATATGCTTTTTACATGGTCGAAATGCTAAACATAGCTGTAATAAACCACCCAAGTCAAATGCTGCTTAAATCTAGCGAATGCTAAACAAATAATTGGTTGCTTATTCATTCACACTGAGAACCAAAATATGTTTATATTTCAATAGAGAAGATGGTAATAGATAAAAAGACATTACTATAGAAACAGACTTTTTATATTATGATGAAATCAATGACACAAGGACAGGACAAAACAACATTCCTACTTATATAAGATACAGAAACCCTCTGAAGTTGGCTTTATATATACACAGCATACAGTACACAGTACACATTCAATATTACTACACACAAGCTCTATTCAGTTAACAGAGTTGCATATATTTTCGACCACTTTGTTGAACTTCTCCGGTTGGTCGGCATAAACGTGGTGAGAGGCATCATTTATCAGCTACGGAGTATAACAAATTTCAATATTATAAATGGATTGATGGATGAACAAAAACAAAATTATCATTATAAGCAACATAAGTTTCCTTAATAAATAGTGTAACAAACTAGAGTCAAGTGACACTAATTTGAATCACGACATCCAATATATGGTTGATAATTTGATAACTGCTGCACTTACCAGCACTTTGGTGTGAGCAGGACTCCTAACCTGGACCACTTTGTCCCCAGAGGAACTATCAACCCACGATTGGGCGCCATAGAGTATGGTAAGCGGCATGGAGTTGGGTAACAGATGGACTCGCTGCAGCATGGGTCTCTTTGCCCAACCCAAAGACTCAGCCATGGCCCGGAAACCCACCTCGCCGCTGAGAACAGAAAAGTGAAAAAAATTAAGAAATAGTCTTTTGAAAATAATGAGGGGTGCACATTGGGGGTGTGCATGAGGACCAGAAATTGAATATTGGGTCTCATCCTGTACGTAACAGTGTGTCGACATACCTCGGCGGCTGTGCGTTACAGTGGTAGATATACTGTGTCATGGTGTCATCATCAAACAGATCTTCAAATTTTCTTTTGAAATCAGGACGAAATCGGTTCACCAATCCTGGACCTGAAGAAGCAACACGCTGTGAGGTAAGAGGATGGGTTACATGCCACATAGAATTCGAGTGCATAGGGATTATGTCTCACCCCATGGACCTGCTGCTCTGATGACAGCCAGAGGATTGAAGAGGGAAACTACGGAAAGAATAGCTTTCACCCAGTTAGGTGGGGATGGCCTTTTGACCAATTCTGTGGCCTGACTTTGGTTCTCCTGGATCTGCGGTCTCTCAGGGAAACCCCATGGATCAACCAGGATAAGATGAGACACTCTGGAAGAGAACACAGTACTTAACACTAATGCAAGACTTATTGCTAGTGCATTTGTAAGATTATTTGAAAAGTCCAGCTCAGAGGGCTCTAGGCAGAGTTATTTAGGAAAAAAAGAAAATCCCTCCCAATCTATATGACCCACCCACCTAAATACTAGAACTTTTATAATTACCTTGAAGGGTATTGGATGGCATAGGATGTAGCCAGGTACCCGCCCAAGCTGTGGCCCAACAGAATCATGTTCTCCACACCAACAGATTCTCTCCACTGCTCTATGGAGTTGACAAATTGCTCTTCTGCTTTGGAAGCATCAGAAGGGAAAGACGGCCTGGAGCTCCTGCCAAAGCCAAGGAGGTCGAAGGCATAAACAGGCCGTGACCGGCACAGTGCATCCAGATTCCGAATCCATAGGCCTACCCCTCCTCCAAAGCCATGGACCATCACCAGCGGCATTTTGGAATCTAAGACATGTGCAGGTGCATATGAATCATCACAATTTTCAATAATTTCAAAATTTTTTAATTTGTTATAAATAAACCAATTATCTTTCAATATTAATTTAATTTCCCTAGGATATGTCAACGCTGAGCTAAAATCCCTAAAGGTGATGTCAATTTTGAGGTGTTTTGGTGTTTCTCTGACTTCATATACAGTAAAAGGTGGAGAAGACGTCAACCAGAACAACTTGCAAGTGTTTGGGAGAAGATACATAAAGAATGCTGCCTGTTGCACTCTGACAAACAATGGGGAAAAAAAGGATAGGCAGAGGTACTACCTTGCTCTACAGGCTTTGGAACCACTTTGTTTGTCAGGGTCAGAGTCCATATTCGATCTTGAGTTGGAAGGGTCACAAACCTGGCCCATAGATTATTTTGAATACCTGCAACCAGAAAAAAAAAATCTATGAAGGGTGTCAAGAAAGCTGTGCGATACACTTGCCTAGGTTAATCATCACCACAGTCTACTGCAATTTAATACTACATGAGATGTAGCAACAACAATCTGCTTTCACAATAGCATGGTACTCAGCAGACTAGTTTCTCTCCAACAACCATACATTTTCCATATTTCTCTCTCCGTCTCTCTGCAAGTTTAATGAGATGCTCAAACTTTTATACTTGTATGAGAAGAAACAAAATATTGGTGTGTTATGTCGGGAGGTGTGTGACCATACAACTAAGAATCTTGCTCTCTGTAGCCTTCAATAGAGACATGGACGTTGGACGCCACGAAGGCCACCAGCTCCAAATAGAACTCGACCTGATAAATAAATACAAAGCAAACACAAATAAATAAAGCATTACAGTATACAGTATGTTTTGCTTCAATACTTGGGCAGGTCCAAAGATTACACTACAAATCACATTAGGGCAAAGCCCCATGCTGTCAGTAAAAAACAGTTTAACTAGTAAGTACTTCTTGGTGCAAATGATTATCAGTGGACATGATATGCATGTTGTTCAGTACATTTGACCTTTTCCTAGTATTATATATATGTTCCATTTTATGGTTACACTGTCTGGGAGCTCAAATATTGCAAAACAATACCATATTTCTTCTTTCACTATCAGTACACGTATACCCCCCCATGGCCTTCAACCTGAGCACAGCTCTATAAGCTTATCTTGGTTTGAGGTATTTCAAAGGTTGTGGTTCGTACAGATAGATGCATTTTATCAATTAAAAAAGAAGGTATTTAAATGCCCTCACCCCCGAAAAGTTTTTGCTTAATTCTTCTTTAAGAACATTCTGAAAAACAGTATAATGCTAATGATTACAAACAGCATAAAATAAATTTCAAAACACTATTAAATTGGGGCCATTACCAAAATGATTAACCAGTTTCCCACATTTTAATCAACCCTAAGAATCGACATCGTCAGTCTCTCTCTCACACACAAAACACAAACATTCACACGCGTCTTTCCTCCTGTCAGTCTGTGACGTAATCAAACTAGTACAGCAGTGACATTTCTTACTCTGTCTCGCAATCGTTTTGCAATGCTACCGGTGCCGTAGGAGTAGGATCCATTCATAGATGTATCCTGGTGACTGCATACAAAATTAAGTAAAGTTATTGTGGTTATTTGGGCATGCGTCTTTCTGTCACTGTCTCGTCATGAGCTACCTATTACAATGTTTGGTAACTTGTGCATTCCTGGGTCAGCTGACCTAAGACAAAGATTGACAAATATAAAGATCGCTCACGCGACAGTCACTTTTAAAATCATGGAGGCGTTTCTCACCACAAACTTTCCTCCCGTAATGCCACAATCTGCAACATATTAACAACTCATTAAAGGCGGGTGGAATTGTTATTTTGAATGTTCAATATCATTTTGTCAGAAGAGAGTTGTTAAAATACAGTTTTGTTAAAATGTGTCAGAGTGGCACATCAGTGCTCCATTATGACGCCATCTTTGTAGCGCGACCCATCAAATGCATCCTGCCGTTGATCGTTGTCCTTTCGTTCCTACTAAATGTTGTGACCGGATTACATTTACTGTTGCACTATGACCATTTCCGTGTTTTACGGACACGTAGCGTAACTGCATCATTTGCACTGCTATTGACGAGCGCACTTGACCAAATAATTGAAACGCAACAATGTCGGCTTCAGTTTTATCAGTTATTTCTCGGTTTCTTGAAGAATATACCTCGACGACGCCCAATAAGTTGAAAGTGGTGGATGCATATTTGTTGTACATCATGCTGACGGGAGCGCTGCAGTTTCTTTACTGTCTGCTCGTTGGAACATTCCCCTTCAACAGTTTTCTTTCTGGCTTCATCTCATGCGTTGGCTCTTTCATTCTCGCAGGTAAACTTTCATTAAATAGTTTATCCAGCACTGAATGGAATTTTTTTTTGTAATCGAACTTAACCCAGTTTACCGATAGTCGCCATTTTTACGGCAATGAAAGGCTAGGTCCGCCCCTTGGTTTGTTGGTACCTTGCAAATTATGCAGAAATAATGTTCTTAAACTATTTGCAGAGAATATGTAACACAATTCATTAATTTTGTGTATGTCTTATGTCTCTCAAGTGTGTCTTCGTATCCAGATCAACCCTCACAACAAAGGAGACTTCTTGTCCATCTCACCAGAGAGAGCCTTTGCTGACTTTCTGTTCGCCCACACTGTTCTGCATCTCGTTGTCATGAACTTCATTGGCTGAACATTTTTCTATGACTGCCAGTATCACCTTGGTGGAAGGTGTGTGTTTGACACTTTACAGAATTTACAATGAGCATCATAATAACGTTTGCGACTATATCACGTGTAGGACAATTTTAGAAACTGACAAGAGATCACGGCTAAATATGCTGTCACTATAAAAATACATGTTATAACACGTGTGGTACAAGTCACCTTGTATCTTTCTCATGGGCGAAACATTCAGATCATGTTCTGATATTGATAGGATATTAATAACTCAGGACTAGCTGTTGGCTTTCTCTGGAACCTCTTGTTGACTAATCATATATCCTGTGTTGCTAATTAGACTTTGCTTTGCTTATAGATGCATACGAGAAGAAGATGGAAAGGAATATTCTCGACAAGTCCACATCTGCTTTTGTACATCTTCGTGGGAAAATTGCATCGATGAATGTCACAATTTCTTACAGATGATGGTTGAATTCTTTTTTTTACGTTTGAATTTGTTATCATTACCTTGCACTGAGGCATAGAAATAAAATTTAAACAAAATGACAACTTTGAAATGGTGGTGTCTTTACACTCTTGTTCAGTGTACACATGTATTCATTCTTCTGATCTGGGGTTCATTTTAAAGCAGCTCGGGAGAAGCAATATACACTAACCTTTATATTAACTTGATCTGAAATATCATTCAACATTTCACTTTATTTCCACATTGATCACCAATTACACAGTCAAACAGAACACCGAAGGTGAAAATACCACACATTAAAAGTTGAATACAAAAGTTAAGAAGATGAAAATAAAACATTTCTATGCAGTTAATGGTTTGTTTTAATTTAGTATGTGATTATTGTCCATTATATAACAGGAAATTTTGCTTTTTGAAGTAGACACAATCATTGACATGATCTCATATTAAATTGATATTTTTAAAAGTAAAAATTAGACAGTATTTGGACATAAGTGTAAAGTGCAATTTTTAACTGCATATTTTGCAACAAAGTTAAATGTTCTGTTGTGCAGCCAACAACACTGTACTGTTATTGCACGAAAAAAAGAAGTGGTAAAATATTTCTTAGGATGCTCCACTCATCAAGTATTTCCTGAAGATCATCCTAATGGCGGCATTCAGATAGAAACTGCGGGTGTATGACATAGTGACTGGCTTGGTAGGGCTTCACCACATGGAAACAGCTGGCACACCCACTGTTGATAAACCAATAAAACAAATAGTCATTAATAGCTTGATCAATTTTAGTTTGGATGCACAAACTAGGTTTGTTTGTTTGTTTGTTGTTTTTGTGTGTCAAATGTCATATCTGGATCACCATCAAAACCATAGTTTGAGATAAAAAAAAAAAAAAATTACCTTGATATTTTCTTCAGCTTGACGCAGTTGCCAGTGGTATATGATAGTTTCGGCTGCCGGGCAATAGAGGGCAGCTCTTGAACTGCAGATGGGTTTATGGCTTGCATGTGCTGTGTTTTGCTTGAGCCCACAATCCTGTCAGGGCTGACAGGACAAGTTCTTACTGGGCTATAGAATGACAGTTGTGTGACAGGGGGGAATGGTTGACAGCCAGCCTCCACAGGGGGTAAAGGTGTAAGTGGTTTGTGTGACTGTTTGTTCTGCTTTTTAAAAAGACGGGGGAAAAGAAAGTCCTGCCAAGGCAACAGCATAAATAAAGGAGTAATAAATATCCAAGTCATATACATTATACAGAGATTGCAAAAACAACCTAAGACAACTTAGTAGCAATAAGAAATACTTTTTCACTGTGTGTAAAAGTTATTTTTCAATTGATAGTTTCTAATGAATATATCAAAGATATACACATCATTATACTTTCATTACTGTATTTGTTAGCTGATTCATTGGGTTTAAACATTTCTACTGCCTCAGCAGAGTAGAATATATCTGAAATTTTGACTTAACAGATATTGTTCTTTTCATTATGTTTATTACATAATAATAAAATGAGACAACATTGAAACAGATTTACACAGGTTCTCACAATTATATTGAGTAACTATAGTTAATTGAAATTGTATTAAATTCGTGAGCCATGTTATAGTCCTTTATTGTGAAATCATCTACTCAGCCTCTTACCGGTTGAGGGTGCGGGTTGTTTCTTCTGTGGGCAGAAGTTGGTTGAAGTTGGATTCGTTCCACATTCCCAGGAGAGGCAAACTGCTCCCTATATGTTGTCATATAGAGCTGGAGGGCCATCCTCATTTGCAAATGTATTTTAATTCCCACTGCTTCTCTCATTGACCTAAACATCACCAATAACCCTCTCTACCAATCCAACCTGAGAGCTCCTCCCTTTCTCTCACACACCTCTTCCTTGATTTTTTTTTTTAAAGGAGCTTTGTATGTCAAATTTAATTCTAAAAAGTAACATCGAAACAAACAAAAAATATGCACATTCAAGTTAGTCTAATTAAGAAATCAAATTGATTGGAAATAGTTTCAGAGCATATTTCCTGAACAACCATAGCTCTTTGTGTCACCTGAGCACCTAATCCAAGCCCCCTGCTGTGACAAACATGGCTTGGTTTCCTAACATGACCTACTTTCCTCAGCGGTAGGTGTGTAGCCCGTCAATCTTATTACAGTTTTTATTGATTGCTTTGACTTGTTTGAAGAAACTGGGATATAGCAATCAGTCTTCAGACCTGTGTTATTCTTGGCAAGCATGGATTCTTCACTGTAAAATACTTTTTTTTCCTCCTAATTTCTCACACAGTAATGTTTTTATTTTTATTTCCATGTATTCTCTGTGTGGATATTTTATTTGTCAAACACAGTCCCAAAAAAGAATGTAATCAATAAAATATCTGTAAAAAGAAATTAAAATATCAGAAATATCAAAGCACATCTTATTCTGGATGCATTTTTTGCAAGAGGGCAAATTTGACTACAAACGGCACTGGCATGTACAGTCATATGACAAGCAATTGTGCACTGATTCACACGAGTGCTGTATTTTGTAGTAATGATTGATTGGAGGTGCTCATACACTTGAATTAAAGTTTGATTTTTTGAAGGCAAAATTGGCTTTTGTTCCATATTTTTAATATTTTGGCATCGGTATTGCTTTTTGCAAACAAAATGTGTCGTTTTGACCTCTGTGGCATGTGTTTAGCCCTCTGCGTTAAGTGTTTTGAAAATGTCAATTTTGAGTTGACGGCTGCGTCAAAACAATCAATAAAAACTGTCGTTGGTGCTGTTCCGCTCCAATACTACAGATGGCAGTATCTATTATAGAAGTCGATTAGAAGAAAAAGAAGGAGAAGAAGAAGACGACGAAGAAGAGCAAGAACAAGACCAAAAACACTGAAGGAGCCTCCAAGCAGAAAATAAACCCTCGATCGAGTTCCAAATCAAGCTTTTGGACGTCAACTTCCCCCCACTTCATTTAACAAGATGTTTAACAGACAAACGAGTCTCTGGATGGGTGATGTATGTATGCTTGAAGTCTTTTCAGTTTGTAGCATTAGCCTAGTTTTAAATTTAGCGAGTTCCGAACATGACACTGGCGAACATGACACAGTCTTGTTAAATTGTAATTGCTTTTTCTGTGTATGAGACCAATCACTTAAATTAAATTAATCACTTACAATAAACACTTAATCACTTCATCTCGATGCGTAGCTCTAACCATTTGCTATGCCAATTCTAAATTCCCATGTTTTGTAATGTTAACTAAAATTGTTGTTTACATGACGTAAGTTTTTTTTTTTGCTGCAATTGATGTAGCATACAGTTGTTGCATTTTTTTTTTATCACCCATTTCTATAGTTGGACCCGTACATGGATGAGAGCTTCGTCAAACAGGCCTTCACTGCAATGGGGGAATCACCGCTTGGAGTAAAAATAATCACTCACAAGTTAACAGGGTAGGCTATATTCAAAGATTCGTGTTACAGTATTTCTTATGGCAATGGTTCTTAACCACATATGTCATCTACCAAAATACTTAGCTCACCAAGTATTACCATCATGATCAACGTTACAATCAAGACCACATGTGTCTATCAAAACAAAAAAAACAAAAAAAAAAAAAAATATATATATATTTAATAGCACCCTGTAAGGTAATATGCACGATTCAGTGTAATATTTTTGTTTTACATCACTATGATTCTGTGAAAATGTGTTAGAGAGTTACATAAGAAAATATCTGATAAAATACATCCAAACAAATATTTATGCACATATTCTTAATTTAAAAGTGAAATGAGCTGCACTTAAGCTGTGACTCTGTCACATCCCACCAGAGGGCCCCAAACACATAACAGTACACATCAGTGGCCTGTGGCTTTGCTGTCGCAGGTTTCTCCTCGAGCTTTGCTGAAATCTAGTCTAGAGGTCCATATTGTCTCAACATATGACATTTTTCCACCTTTCTCTAACGTTTGTGTTGTGTTGTTCAGTGGTTCTGCAGGTTACTGCTTTGTGGAGATGGCAGACGAAGCAAGTGTCGACCGCTGTGTTCAAAGACTAAATGGAAAACTGGTTCCTGGCTCAAACCCGGTATGCCCTCATTGCAAGTTGTTTACATTCCTTTTCTTTAATAATTGCTGAATGTCATCATTTCTCCATTGTATGTGTGAATACTACTGACTTTCCTCTTTTCCGCAGTGGTAATCTGTATGTTATTAGGATTACTGTACTCCATTGTCAAATCTGATTTGTGGATTAATTTGCAGATTAATTGATTATTAAAATAATTGTTAGTTGTAGCCCTAGTAGAAAAGTCCCTGTATTGTGGTTTGCTTTGTAAAAAGATTTGATTTCAGTTTGGACCCTGTAGTACAGTAGGGGTATTTTTCCTTTTCTGCTGGCAAATATAACACGTGTGCATTTTTCTGTGTTGACATATGTTCACAATGTAGTGAGTATATTTGATTGAACCATGAATCACATGGTATATGAAAAAACTTAGTGTGTAGTGGTGCATGAAAGTACTTCTACCAAATTACTGTTGGCCCTGTGAGCTGGGCCATGCTTCTGAGTTCCGCTGTCCACTGCCCTCGACCTGCTGCTAAGAGGCTGCTTGTACATGAATGAACTTTGTTTGAAGCTGGTGAATAGAGTCTCTGGTAGCAACTAACAGAGGAATGGGCTAAAGGCTGGTCTAGGTGGAGGAGGTATGTAAACACAAATAACCATAATAACATCTCTCTTTATTCCCAGCAATATCAGTGCTATACTACAGGATTTTTGAGCGATTCTGGTTTGCTTAGTGTGTGTTCTCTTTTCCCATTTGCAGCCTCGGAAGTTTAAGCTAAACTTTGCCACCTATGGGAAACGACAGGAGGCAGGGTAAGTTTGAGAACTCTGACCACTTATGTCCTTCTTGTTGATCAAGTGATTCATTTTGTGCAGCATGTCCTGAAAATAGGTAGAGATTAGTTCAAATGTGTTGTCAGCATTGACAAAGTAAAAAAAAAAAAAAAAAACTTTTCTCTTTCCTTCTACTTCCCCAAGGCCAGAGTTCTCAGTGTTTGTTGGAGATTTATCCTCTGAGGTGGATGATGACCAGCTCCACCATGTCTTTAAGGACTTTCCCTCCTGCAAGGGAGCCAAAGTCGTCACAGACCAATATGGCTACTCCAAGTATGTCAACTCGCAGTAGGACCCAACTGCAACTCCATTTCAATGAAATCTGTACTTGGATGTGGCTAGTGGTTCTCAAACTTTTCACAAGTACCACTCAAAAATATTTTGCACATATTTTGCAAGTACCACCATGATGTTGGATTGCATTTGAAAATTATTTAGCATACCACCCACTGGAAAGAACTGGTACGCTTACTCCACTTTGAGAATCACTGGTGTAGACTGATTTTACACAGTAGGTCAGTGTAATTGCAAAGCTTTCATAGTGATTTACAATAATTTTTGTCTCTGTTTAGTAGCTTCTGGATAACAACACAAGGGACCTTGATGACATTTTCACTAGAAGCCTGAAGAAATGTTTTCTTGTCTTATGCTAAAACTATTGTTTTCCCCATATAGGCTAAGCAAGAGCAACTCACAATTGAAGTGATGCTACTTCATGTTAAAAGTAAAACCACAAGTTTCAGTTCTACTATAATAATACCCATCTATATACTGTTCTCAATATTAGCTGCTTTTCAATTCAAAAGTATCAAATGTCCAGGGGCATTGAGAGGAGTCCTGACTGTTGTTTGCTTGCAGAGGTTATGGCTTTGTCAAGTTTGGAGATGAAAATGAACAGAAGAAGGCAATCGAGGAATGCCAGGGCATTGTGCTTGCGGGGAAGGCACTCCGACTCAGCCTTGCGGTGGCAAAGAGGTAAGCTAATCATCATTTGACATGTAAATACTCATATACTCCAATACGCCATCGCATTCATCAAAGTACTCCACTGTGCGTAAACACTATTACCGTAATTTTCGGACTATAAGTCGCACCGGAGTATAAGTCGCACCAGCCATAAAATGCCCAAAAAAGTGAAAAAACCCCATATATATGTATATAAATCGCTCCTGAGTATAAGTCGCCCCCCCACCCAAACTATGAAAAAAAACGCGACTTATAGTCCGAAAATTACGGTATATCGAAACACATGGCCTTTAACCTTTAAAAAGGGGTATTATCTAGGGTTAAGCTACTCAAGTTTTGTTGTTTTGAAATTGTTTGCATTTTAACTTTTTCTTTCCACGCACTTCTCCTCATACATGCTGGACCACATTTACATCTGTAAACAATACGTTCTGAGTGTCGTTGTCGCTTCAGTGCACTTTGGAGACGCACAGCAGACAGACGGAGGTCACATTATGTGAACGCTCACACTAAAAAAAAAAAAATTACATCCGAAACTTGCAGTGTGGAACACAAAAAAACCCACACAAGCATGAAGAGAATATGCAAGTTTCACACAGAGAGGCCAGAGCCAAGATACTAACTATGAGCCACAGAGCTGTGAGGCAGACATGCTAAGCTCAGTGTGCTGTCCTCATTTTGAATAGGCCTATATATTGAGAATGTGGAAAAACACAATTTCATAAATAGTCATTTGGCAAAATGCATGCAGTGTCAATCTTTTATTTAGTACACCAATGCTTTAGAATTCTTTCTTTAAAATTAACATTATTTTTTTAACTGTTTGTTCTGTAGCCAGAAGACAACCACCTGGGTGGGCTCAAGTCAGAATTATCAGACTAACTACAGCCAGCCGCCAACCAATTACTTTGGAAACACCAATGGCGGGGGTCAAAGCTACTACTCTCAATGGGGCAGCTACGATCAGTACAACAACTACAACAATGGCAGCTACAACTCTGGCTATAATAATACGGCATACAATAGCGGCTACAACAGTGGCTACACCTACAACTATGGCTCCTACGGATACCCACCACCCAGCCACATGGTACCACCACCTCCCACGGGTTTGCCGCCCCCATCTTCTGATGTGACAGGAGACGTGCAGGTATGTGAGGTTTTGTGATCCTGCTGCTTAAATTACTGTTTAACACCATCAAAGTATCTGCATAGTTTTCGCTTACAGAAATATGGTCTCTGCAGTGGTTCTCCAACTTTTTACACAAAGTACCACCTCATAAACTACTTGGCTCTTCATTACGACCAACATTAAACTTTAGTAGGAAAGTATAATGGGTCAAATTAAATCTAGAGCACACAGAAGTTAAAGGGCAAGTCAATTTTTTTAAACGATAATATGGTCTATGCACCCCCAGTAGACGGAAACATGGCAGTCTGAATAATATTGCATTTGTGGAATAGAGCCGCTAAAATCACGCTCTTTGACTTTCTTACCAATAATGCTGTTCATGACTTTACATAATCATATTCTGTATGTTCATTGGTCCTCAGCAGAGTCGAGAAGAGACTGGAGATGGTGAGGATAATACAGAAGGTAACACAGACACTTTCATCTCTCACTTTGTGTAATGTATCAGTTGGCCCTTTCAGATGAACCCCTGAGGCATGCAAATGATTGTAGTCCGCAACTCTTTAAAGGAGACATGAACTTTTTTTCCTTGTCTTCTTGCATAAGCTTTCTTAACATGCTTGACCTTCTGAGGTTTTGCCTGCCGTGGAGTGGCTGTCGGATGTGTGCCATCCTTCTAATTTGACTTCAATTGATGGATTTCCAAAGCCATGACAAAGCACATCAGAGCAAAGTTGTGAAGCGGTCTATTTTGAGGATGAATTAGGCCATCTGTTTTGAATTCTGAAAATGCATAAATTATTTTCTCAGTGCCACCTATTTATCAGTCCTTTTATAGCACCGGCAGGAAAAAAAAAATTTTTTTAGGGTAACATTTGGTATTCACAGAAAGGGCCTCTAGTTTTATTTCACTCTGCTATGGTGCTTATTATTCGGTGTTTTACAGTGCCATTCCAAGAATGTGACGTTGACCAGTGGAATGCAGATTTTATGCAACGCAGCGAGGAGTTCTTTGATGCCTTGATGGATAGTCACTGGGAGCCACTGGACTCCTTTGATTCTGCTATCCCCTTACTTGTTTGAAAGTCAATTAGTCCTTGTTTCCCCTTTGTTTGTGGTTTCATCTGTCAACTCCATAGACACAGCTCCAAAGTGTCACCATCAACAGTACGAGTCTACTTTGATTTTATTGTTTACCATGTTGGTAAGATTCAGAGTCTCATTATAAGGAGTGACATTGCCCCTCACGCCACAGTGTGCGTGGGTAGTTTGGGAACCCTGTCTGATCTTCACATTTGTTGTAGCAGTGCTCATCAAACACAACAAAAGTTGCATTGATTCATGTCGATGGTCATTGTAGAAAATGCGTAATGATCCCATTGAGCCTTAGATAGTCACTCCTGGATGGTACATAATTCATGTATACATAGGATTATTCTTTCAGGCTTTCATGAAGGAATTTTTAGATAAGGGTTAAATCTAGGGGATGTTATATGAATGCCGGAGTGATTTTTAAACCAAACACGTTTGTTGTGTGAATGCAACATTCCTGTTTCTAATGATGGATGTCACAGCAGCATCTCTAAATATTGATTGGAATGAGAATTTTGTACATATAGGTATATCTTTTCTGAAACTGTTTGAGCAATAAAACACTTTCAAAAGGGTCTCCAGGCCTGGTCACTTTGGATGGAGATGGTAAAATGGATTGCAAGGTATGGATGTAAAATTAGACCCAAATATATTATTACCCTCGCCAAATTAGCACTTAAATTCGGTTGCATGTAAATGACACAAAATGAGATGTATGAAAAGATGATGAGCAAATATTAGCGATTGTTTTTTCATTTGTACAAAAGCTAACGGAGTTAAACTAGTGTCACAAACACTGGTTTGGGACCAGTAAACAAATTTGATTGTGAACATTTAAATACATCTGGGATCTGAGGCACACAACACATTTTTTTTTGTCTCAAATTGTAGTTTGATATGCTCTACAAAATGCTCGATCACAACAAGTCAGGACACATCAACTATTGATGCAAAGTGGACAAATTGGGATTTATTTCAAACATTTTACACATTCAACAACCCCTTTTCCTTGACATACTTTGCTTAGGTTTTATATTAATTCACACTTGACACTCTTACACCTGCACTATATGATATAAAAGGAAGGGGGGCATTTGAAGTGCTGTTAAATTTTGCATCTCGTTTTGACATTGCACAACACCCTAATTATGGAGGTGGGCATTCTGTCCCTGTGACAAAATGGCCCCTCTCTCCGTTACTAGCGGATGCCGATTTTGAGGACGCGGGACGAGAGCTCAAAAAATAATTGATGTACAGAGGAACTGGGTATTTGCCCATCTGTGTAATCATCACCAACCAAGTGACGTGTCAATAGATCGCCTAGACATGATGACCTTAGGATGGAATCCTATCACCCAGGTTTACACTTGTGCAATTACTCAGATTGTTCCACTTCAGTCTTGGTTTTTCAGAAGTCCAAGTCCAGGTCTCCCAGGGCAGTACCAGCAGGGAACCTGACGGTACCACCCTTGATACAATCCCCTCCAACTCAAACAACCGAGGGCCCCTCCTAATAGCTGAGTGGGGAACTGGGGGAAGTAGGCGAGGAGACAGAGGAGCAGGAAGAGCCAAAGGCTGAGCAGGAGAACACAGAACAGGAAGAGGATCCTAAGTGGGGCATCAGAAAATCCACCTCGGTTCAGGTAAGGTCCAAACACTGCTGTTTCTTCAGCAAGCAGCAGGCAGCAGAGACACAGGAGGAAAACATCCTCTGAAACTTCATATCCTCTCCATAGCATTCCAGCTTTGAGGCATTCTGTCTTGCTTTCACCTTCTCGCAACACCAAGAGAGAGTGACTGTCGTTCTCCGGGCTGCCCGGTAGGGTCTCATAGCAGCTTCCTGTAGCATTTTCGAGAACGCCGAGAAGTTTGCAGAAGATGAACCACAGTCCACCGGCCACTCCAAGTCGAGACAGATGACGGAGTGACAGTGAGAGGGAACGACGGGAGGAGAAGGACAGAAGGAAGACAAAAGAGCCGACGAAGATGCACGTCCATCCCCAACCAGATCGCAAAAACATCCTGGAAAAATGCAATCAATCAATCAGCAACCAAGATTGTAATGAAATAGTCTCTATTGCGGACTAGTGGTTTGTATATCTTCCTCACAGTTCTAAGATTCGAGGTTCACGTTCCAAAAACATGCATTTTAGGTTCTGAAGACTCTAAATTGTCAATAGATGTAAATGTTAATCTGCAGTAGATGATTGGTGGCAAATTGCGTACACCGGTGTTCCGATGAATAAACGCTTCTGTAATTCCTCTAACAAGATTAAGAGTGAAAATAATGCAAATGAGCTTGTGTTGGTGTTAATACAAGTCACAGCATCCTTCTCACCCTAAGCATCACGCAAAAGAAGACAGGAAGCAGCCTCACCTGTAAAGGAAGTGGCTTCTCTTGGCAAAGATGCTGTGCTGGGACACCCAGAAACTCAGCACTGGGCCAAACATCACCGTGGCAGACAACACAAGATGGAAGTGTCGACGGAACAAATTGTTTCCCAGCAAGTGGGCGACCAGGTCCGTCAGGAACACCAGAACTGTGTTCAGGATCATCTCTACGTATTAATAACTGAGACAGAAGGAATTGCCTTGAATACAATTCTTCACAGTCCTGTTCAGCATGCACCAAGTCACGCGAGATTTGAATCCAAGCTATTCCCTTGATGTAAGAAACAAAATACTTGCATAGTAAAAATAGTTAAGATACAATCCTAATTGGCTGAAGACCGAGTCCAGATCCTTCAGATTCGAAGCTGTCGTGCAGTCGGTTGCCACTGTGCAGGAAGTTGAACGAGCCACCTGTTTGTGGCTCCAAATATGTGCATGAAGTTAAATCCAGCCGGGAAATTCTTAAGTGCCGGTGAGAAGGTCTGACTCGCAGCAGTATAGAGTGTCTGAGAACAGTTTGAACTGCAGCAGTAACATGAGCTGCTGTCTGTTGACTTCATACAATAATTTCCAGTGAGTCAGTCGCTGCGTAACGGCTGTCGCAGATATTGCAAAGAACTCAAACTTCACAGTTTATAGTCGAAGATTCCCTACAATAATATGAATATAATAATTCAGAAGATGGGATGTCATAGGGTTTGAAAATCACAGAAAGGTCAAAATAACCTGATTGTAGGGTATATCTCATCTGACGTACAAGCATAAGAAGAAAGCACACATGAAGTTAAGAATTAAACATGTCATACAAATGTTGTATTATTAAAATCAAGTGTGTGTGCATGCGTGCGTGTAATAATAGCACTAACCTTTGCACCGACAACCACGCTGAAGCTCGACAGCTGCGACAGTCCATCTGCTTCTCCTTGTGGGTGGGTGGGCAAAGTGAGACGAATATTATAACATTTTAAGAAACATTTTTTTTTGTTCAACATTCTTTTTTTTTGCTCAACTGTATGATTTTACAAGGACTTTAAGGAAATTAGCATTTACATATCTTTGATACTAACCTTTTTTTCAGTGATATCAACTGTTAGGCAATTGACTGCCCACATGGCCACTTAAATGACCCTCCAAGTATGATAACACAATGGCATATTTCATGATATCAGTAAGAGATTTGCATGCCGTAACAACAGTGGAGTGAAAGTGGATGTGGATGGTGGGCGTGGATGATGATGAGTGGTACTTGGCACTGTTGCCTTTGAATGGGTCATCTCACACCTTGTTTTTGCATGAGTGACCTCTTTTTGGAGTAGTCCAGTTTTCTCCCACAGTCCCAAAATGAATGTTTATTGAAGTCTCCTATGTCAGACCTGTGATTGACAGTTGATGAGTGTACAAAAACCCAGCATGGATGGATGAAGATAAATTTAACTGGCACAAAGAGTACAATAAAAAAAAGTCTGTTGTAGAATACAATAATACATTAATATACAGTATGTAATTAATAAAAGTTTTACATTTGACTTCTCATTGATTGTTCATAAACATGTTCTCTTTGTATTTACATAATCTTAAATTGAAAAAAATAAAATAAATATATATAGACTGTGCAAAATATAACTATATAAACTGTGCAAAAATATGCTGCTACTTGACAATTTTCCCAGCAATGACATTGTAAACCTGTACAACATGTAAACAATTGTCCCATATTCACATTGAGAAAAAACAGAAGGACAGCTGTCAAAACTTATTTGAAACATTTGTTTCAATGAAGGTCAAAATTGAAACAGAGGCTAATCTTCTATATTTGGGTTCACATTTTTATATCTTCTCCAGAGGAGTAGTGCCACACCATGCAGTCATGAGGCTCATTGCAAGCCACCCGTGCACCCGTGTGTGTATATAACAAGATGTCAGCTGTTGTTTTGCACTGCCCATGACTGTCTCTTCATGGTTTGGCTCAACTACTCGAGGAATTACTTCATATCTGCCCCGCTGCTATCAGGTGTAAATGCCATTGATAAGTGAATTCTCTCCAGTATACACAACGAGTGTCTGTACTGTGTCTATGTTGTGGAACCGTGGTCAGGAATGATATCAAAGGTTTAAAAATATCAGTCACATGTGCAAATGCTCAAAAAATAAACAGCTGTTTTGTTTGGAGTGAGTCCTCAATGTCAAGGTCAGAGAAGACCTGTGCATAGAGGATCATCAAAGTTTGAACAATTGTTTTCTGGGTGTTTGTTGTTTGCCCTTTTTCATCCATTCACAGATAGAAAACAATAGGAATTGAAATGACCTGTTCTCGAGCCAAATTGTTGCCATGTAAAACTTTATTAAATTCTCCTAAACTCAGCCATAAGTAACAATTTAACATTCTTAAATGTCATACAAGTGTAAAACTATGTCAAAACTGAGGGAGAATAAATTATGTACTCACTTATATATATATAAAATAAAAAATCTATATATGAAAGAAAACATGCTTTTTGTTTTGAAAGACAAAGTAAAGCAATAACGTTTTTTTCCAAACATCAATTTCTAATATAGACAAGGTTCACCGTTAGTTTTGCGTATAATTTGACAAGTGTATAGATTTGTTATGTTAACTTGTGACATTTGACAAATTCTAAGACATTTTCTGACACATTTTGGTTGTATAGTATGGACATCATCACATATTTCCTTTGTTTTCATTTCTACAATGGCATAACATAAAAGTCAAAGAAAATGATAAAACACTAGTATTTAGACATCGTGCAAAAGTCTCACTGAATATGGTTTAACTTCAAAGATCTAATAAAGCAAAATTCTTCCCATATCCTCCCGTATTTTCTGACTTTTAGGCTCGAGTTTTAAGGGTCTCTCTGTACCCATAAATTTGTAAACCTGATCTGTTCAGTGAACGATTCGTTCTTTTTTCAGTTCATATGAATTCAACCAGTAGGTGTCAGTAATGCCCATTGAAGCTGGTGCCATCTCGCCGTAAAACAAAGCGAAGAACAAACTGACGTAACTTCCTGTTCACGAACGAGTCGTGAATTGCATTTCCCGTTCACCAACGAACGTCTCCCTCCTGGCGTGAACTATGTAAGCCAGAATGTAGATTTACGATTGGCCAAGGAAAGAAAGAACCACTCACTGAAACACCACTTCTTTTATGCGCGTTTTCTCCAAGCTGCGTTAAGGTCGCAGTCTCCCCTGGAGACGTGGGTTCGAATCCCACTTCTGACAAAGTTCTTTTACTGAAGAATCAATGAGGATCCTCACTTTGTGATCGTTGAGAATCACACACCTGACGAATGTAGTAACTAAAGATGAATCTTATGTGTCAGGATGGCCGAGCGGTCTAAGGCGCTGCGTTTAGGTCGCAGTCTCCACTGGAGGCGTGGGTTCGAATCCCACTTCTGACAAAGTTGTTTTACTGAAGAATCTATGAGAATCCTTAGCTTGTGATCATTGAGAATCACACACCCGATGAATTTAGTAACTAGACTACCTGCCCATGTGTCAGGATGGCCGAGCGGTCTAAGGCGCTGCGTTAAGGTCGCAGTCTCTCCTGGAGACGTTGGTTCGAATCCCACTTCTGACAAAGTTCTTTTACTGAAGAATCAATGAGGATCCTCACTGTGATCGTTGAGAATCACACACCTGATGAATGTAGTAACTAAAGATGAATCTTATGTGTCAGGATGGCCGAGCGGTCTAAGGCGCTGCGTTTAGGTCGCAGTCTCCACTGGAGGCGTGAGTTCGAATCCCACTTCTGACAAAGTTGTTTTACTGAAGAATCTATGAGAATCCTTAGCTTGTGATCATTGAGAATCACACACCCGATGAATTTAGTAACTAGACTACCTACCCATATGTCAGGATGGCCGAGCGGTCTAAGGCGCTGCGTTCAGGTCGCAGTCTCCACTGGAGGCGTGAGTTCGAATCCCACTTCTGACAAAGTTGTTTTACTGAAGAATCTATGAGAATCCTTAGCTTGTGATCATTGAGAATCACACACCCGATGAATTTAGTAACTAGACTACCTGCCCATGTGTCAGGATGGCCGAGCGGTCTAAGGCGCTGCGTTAAGGTCGCAGTCTCTCTTGGAGACGTGGGTTCGAATCCCACTTCTGACAAACTTCTTTTACTGAAGAATCAATGAGGATCCTCACTTTGTGATCGTTGAGAATCACACACCTGACGAATGTAGTAACTAAAGATGAATCTTATGTGTCAGGATGGCCGAGCGGTCTAAGGCGCTGCGTTCAGGTCGCAGTCTCCACTGGAGGCGTGGGTTTGAATCTCACTTCTGACAAAGTTGTTTTACTGAAGAATCCTTAGCTTGTGATCATTGAGAATCACACACCCGATGAATTTAGTAACTAGACTACCTGCCCATGTGTCAGGATGGCCGAGCGGTCTAAGGCGCTGCGTTCAGGTCGCAGTCTCCACTGGAGGCGTGAGTTCGAATCCCACTTCTGACAAAGTTGTTTTACTGAAGAATCTATGAGAATCCTTAGCTTATCATTGAGAATCACACACCCGATGAATTTAGTAACTAGACTACCTGCCCATGTGTCAGGATGGCCGAGCGGTCTAAGGCGCTGCGTTAAGGTCGCAGTCTCCCCTGGAGACGTGGGTTCGAATCCCACTTCTGACAAAGTTCTTTTACTGAAGAATCAATGAGGATCCTCACTGCGATCGTTGAGAATCACACACCTGATGAATGTAGTAACTAAAGATGAATCTTATGTGTCAGGATGGCCGAGCGGTCTAAGGCGCTGCGTTCAGGTCGCAGTCTCCACTGGAGGCGTGGGTTCGAATCCCACTTCTGACAAAGTTGTTTTACTGAAGAATCTATGAGAATCCTTAGCTTTTGATCATTGAGAATCACACACCCGATGAATTTAGTAACTAGACTACCTACCCATGTGTCAGGATGGCCGAGCGGTCTAAGGCGCTGCGTTAAGGTCGCAGTCTCTCCTGGAGACGTGGGTTCGAATCCCACTTCTGACAATGTTCTTTTACTGAAGAATCAATGAGGATCCTCACTTTGTGATCGTTGAGAATCACACACCTGATGAATGTAGTAACTAAAGATGAATCTTATGTGTCAGGATGGCCGAGCGGTCTAAGGCGCTGCGTTAAGGTCGCAGTCTCCACTGGAGACGTGGGTTCGAATCCCACTTCTGACAAAGTTCTTTTACTGAAGAATCAATGAGGATCCTCACTTTGTGATCGTTGAGAATCACACACCTGATGAATGTAGTAACTAAAGATGAATCTTATGTGTCAGGATGGCCGAGCGGTCTAAGGCGCTGCGTTCAGGTCGCAGTCTCCACTGGAGGCGTGAGTTCGAATCCCACTTCTGACAAAGTTGTTTTACTGAAGAATCTATGAGAATCCTTAGCTTGTGATCATTGAGAATCACACACCCGATGAATTTAGTAACTAGACTACCTGCCCATGTGTCAGGATGGCCGAGCGGTCTAAGGCGCTGCGTTAAGGTCGCAGTCTCTCCTGGAGACGTGGGTTCGAATCCCACTTCTGACAAAGTTGTTTTACTGAAGAATCTATGAGAATCCTTAGCTTGTGATCATTGAGAATCACACACCCGATGAATTTAGTAACTAGACTAGCTGCCCATGTGTCAGGATGGCCGAGCGGTCTAAGGCGCTGCGTTAAGGTCGCAGTCTCTCTTGGAGACGTGGGTTCGAATCCCACTTCTGACAAAGTTCTTTTACTGAAGAATCAATGAGGATCCTCACTTTGTGATCGTTGAGAATCACACGCCTGACGAATGTAGTAACTAAAGATGAATCTTATGTGTCAGGATGGCCGAGCGGTCTAAGGCGCTGCGTTCAGGTCGCAGTCTCCACTGGAGACGTGGGTTCGAATCCCACTTCTGACAAAGTTCTTTTACTGAAGAATCAATGAGGATCCTCACTTTGTGATCGTTGAGAATCACACACCTGATGAATGTAGTAACTAAAGATGAATCTTATGTGTCAGGATGGCCGAGCGGTCTAAGGCGCTGCGTTCAGGTCGCAGTCTCCACTGGAGGCGTGAGTTCGAATCCCACTTCTGACAAAGTAGTTTTACTGAAGAATCTATGAGAATCCTTAGCTTGTGATCATTGAGAATCACACACCCGATGAATTTAGTAACTAGACTACCTACCCATGTGTCAGGATGGCCGAGCGGTCTAAGGCGCTGCGTTAAGGTCGCAGTCTCTCCTGGAGACGTGGGTTCGAATCCCACTTCTGACAATGTTCTTTTACTGAAGAATCAATGAGGATCCTCACTTTGTGATCGTTGAGAATCACACACCTGATGAATGTAGTAACTAAAGATGAATCTTATGTGTCAGGATGGCCGAGCGGTCTAAGGCGCTGCGTTAAGGTCGCAGTCTCCACTGGAGACGTGGGTTCGAATCCCACTTCTGACAAAGTTCTTTTACTGAAGAATCAATGAGGATCCTCACTTTGTGATCGTTGAGAATCACACACCTGATGAATGTAATAACTAAAGATGAATCTTATGTGTCAGGATGGCCGAGCGGTCTAAGGCGCTGCGTTCAGGTCGCAGTCTCCACTGGAGGCGTGAGTTCGAATCCCACTTCTGACAAAGTTGTTTTACTGAAGAATCTATGAGAATCCTTAGCTTGTGATCATTGAGAATCACACACCCGATGAATTTAGTAACTAGACTACCTGCCCATGTGTCAGGATGGCCGAGCGGTCTAAGGCGCTGCGTTAAGGTCGCAGTCTCCCCTGGAGACGTGGGTTCGAATCCCACTTCTGACAAAGTTCTTTTACTGAAGAATCTATGAGAATCCTTAGCTTGTGATCATTGAGAATCACACACCCGATGAATTTAGTAACTAGACTACCTGCCCATGTGTCAGGATGGCCGAGCGGTCTAAGGCGCTGCGTTAAGGTCGCAGTCTCTCTTGGAGACGTGGGTTCGAATCCCACTTCTGACAAAGTTGTTTTACTGAAGAATGTATGAGAATCCTTAGCTTGTGATCATTGAGAATCACACACCCGATGAATTTAGTAACTAGACTAGCTGCCCACGTGTCAGGATGGCCGAGCGGTCTAAGGCGCTGCGTTAAGGTCGCAGTCTCTCTTGGAGACGTGGGTTCGAATCCCACTTCTGACAAAGTTCTTTTACTGAAGAATCAATGAGGATCCTCACTTTGTGATCGTTGAGAATCACACGCCTGACGAATGTAGTAACTAAAGATGAATCTTATGTGTCAGGATGGCCGAGCGGTCTAAGGCGCTGCGTTCAGGTCGCAGTCTCCACTGGAGGCGTGGGTTCGAATCCCACTTCTGACAAAGTTGTTTTACTGAAGAATCTATGAGAATCCTTAGCTTGATCATTGAGAATCACACACCCGATGAATTTAGTAACTAGACTACCTGCCCATGTGTCAGGATGGCCGAGCGGTCTAAGGCGCTGCGTTAAGGTTGCAGTCTCCCCTGGAGACGTAGGTTCGAATCCCACTTCTGACAAAGTTCTTTTACTGAAGAATCAATGAGGATCCTCACTTTGTGATCGTTGAGAATCACACATCTGATGAATGTAGTAACTAAAGATGAATCCTATGTGTCAGGATGGCCGAGCGGTCTAAGGCGCTGCGTTCAGGTCGCAGTCTCCACTGGAGGCGTGAGTTCGAATCCCACTTCTGACAAAGTTGTTTTACTGAAGAATCTATGAGAATCCTTAGTTTATCATTGAGAATCACACACCCGATGAATTTAGTAACTAGACTACCTGCCCATGTGTCAGGATGGCCGAGCGGTCTAAGGCGCTGCGTTAAGGTCGCAGTCTCCCCTGGAGACGTGGGTTCGAATCCCACTTCTGACAAAGTTCTTTTACTGAAGAATCTATGAGAATCCTTAGCTTGTGATCATTGAGAATCACACACCCGATGAATTTAGTAACTAGACTACCTGCCCATGTGTCAGGATGGCCGAGCGGTCTAAGGCGCTGCGTTAAGGTCGCAGTCTCTCTTGGAGACGTGGGTTCGAATCCCACTTCTGACAAAGTTGTTTTACTGAAGAATCTATGAGAATCCTTAGCTTGTGATCATTGAGAATCACACACCCGATGAATTTAGTAACTAGACTAGCTGCCCATGTGTCAGGATGGCCGAGCGGTCTAAGGCGCTGCGTTAAGGTCGCAGTCTCTCTTGGAGACGTGGGTTCGAATCCCACTTCTGACAAAGTTCTTTTACTGAAGAATCAATGAGGATCCTCACTTTGTGATCGTTGAGAATCACACGCCTGACGAATGTAGTAACTAAAGATGAATCTTATGTGTCAGGATGGCCGAGCGGTCTAAGGCGCTGCGTTCAGGTCGCAGTCTCCACTGGAGGCGTGGGTTCGAATCCCACTTCTGACAAAGTTGTTTTACTGAAGAATCTATGAGAATCCTTAGCTTGTGATCATTGAGAATCACACACCCGATGAATTTAGTAACTAGACTACCTGCCCATGTGTCAGGATGGCCGAGCGGTCTAAGGCGCTGCGTTAAGGTTGCAGTCTCCCCTGGAGACGTAGGTTCGAATCCCACTTCTGACAAAGTTCTTTTACTGAAGAATCAATGAGGATCCTCACTTTGTGATCGTTGAGAATCACACATCTGATGAATGTAGTAACTAAAGATGAATCCTATGTGTCAGGATGGCCGAGCGGTCTAAGGCGCTGCGTTCAGGTCGCAGTCTCCACTGGAGGCGTGAGTTCGAATCCCGCTTCTGACAAAGTTGTTTTACTGAAGAATCTATGAGAATCCTTAGTTTATCATTGAGAATCACAC
Source organism: Syngnathus acus (assembly GCF_901709675.1). Taxonomy (NCBI): domain Eukaryota; kingdom Metazoa; phylum Chordata; class Actinopteri; order Syngnathiformes; family Syngnathidae; genus Syngnathus; species Syngnathus acus. The sequence continues at coordinate 3,825,843 of NC_051102.1, read as the reverse complement.
ACCCGATGAATTTAGTAACTAGACTACCTGCCCATGTGTCAGGATGGCCGAGCGGTCTAAGGCGCTGCGTTAAGGTCGCAGTCTCCCCTGGAGACGTGGGTTCGAATCCCACTTCTGACAAAGTTCTTTTACTGAAGAATCTATGAGAATCCTTAGCTTGTGATCATTGAGAATCACACACCCGATGACTTTAGTAACTAGACTACCTGCCCATGTGTCAGGATGGCCGAGCGGTCTAAGGCGCTGCGTTAAGGTCGCAGTCTCTCTTGGAGACGTGGGTTCGAATCCCACTTCTGACAAAGTTGTTTTACTGAAGAATCTATGAGAATCCTTAGCTTGTGATCATTGAGAATCACACACCCGATGAATTTAGTAACTAGACTAGCTGCCCATGTGTCAGGATGGCCGAGCGGTCTAAGGCGCTGCGTTAAGGTCGCAGTCTCTCTTGGAGACGTGGGTTCGAATCCCACTTCTGACAAAGTTCTTTTACTGAAGAATCAATGAGGATCCTCACTTTGTGATCGTTGAGAATCACACGCCTGACGAATGTAGTAACTAAAGATGAATCTTATGTGTCAGGATGGCCGAGCGGTCTAAGGCGCTGCGTTCAGGTCGCAGTCTCCACTGGAGGCGTGGGTTCGAATCCCACTTCTGACAAAGTTGTTTTACTGAAGAATCTATGAGAATCCTTAGCTTGTGATCATTGAGAATCACACACCCGATGAATTTAGTAACTAGACTAGCTGCCCATGTGTCAGGATGGCCGAGCGGTCTAAGGCGCTGCGTTAAGGTCGCAGTCTCTCTTGGAGACGTGGGTTCGAATCCCACTTCTGACAAAGTTCTTTTACTGAAGAATCAATGAGGATCCTCACTTTGTGATCGTTGAGAATCACACACCTGACGAATGTAGTAACTAAAGATGAATCTTATGTGTCAGGATGGCCGAGCGGTCTAAGGCGCTGCGTTCAGGTCGCAGTCTCCACTGGAGGCGTGGGTTCGAATCCCACTTCTGACAAAGTTGTTTTACTGAAGAATCTATGAGAATCCTTAGCTTGATCATTGAGAATCACACACCCGATGAATTTAGTAACTAGACTACCTGCCCATGTGTCAGGATGGCCGAGCGGTCTAAGGCGCTGCGTTCAGGTCGCAGTCTCCCCTGGAGACGTGGGTTCGAATCCCACTTCTGACAAAGTTCTTTTACTGAAGAATCAATGAGGATCCTCACTTTGTGATCGTTGAGAATCACACACCTGATGAATGTAGTAACTAAAGATGAATCCTATGTGTCAGGATGGCCGAGCGGTCTAAGGCGCTGCGTTCAGGTCGCAGTCTCCACTGGAGGCGTGAGTTCGAATCCCACTTCTGACAAAGTTGTTTTACTGAAGAATCTATGAGAATCCTTAGCTTATCATTGAGAATCACACACCCGATGAATTTAGTAACTAGACTACCTGCCCATGTGTCAGGATGGCCGAGCGGTCTAAGGCGCTGCGTTAAGGTCGCAGTCTCCCCTGGAGATGTGGGTTCGAATCCCACTTCTGACAAAGGTCTTTTACTGAAGAATCAATGAGGATCCTCACTTTGCGATCGTTGAGAATCACACACCTGATGAATGTAGTAACTAAAGATGAATCTTATGTGTCAGGATGGCCGAGCGGTCTAAGGCGCTGCGTTAAGGTCGCAGTCTCCACTGGAGACGTCGGTTCGAATCCCACTTCTGACAAAGTTGTTTTACTGAAGAATCTATGAGAATCCTTAGCTTGTGATCATTGAGAATCACACACCCGATGAATTTAGTAACGAGACTACCTGCCCATGTGTCAGGATGGCCGAGCGGTCTAAGGCGCTGCGTTCAGGTCGCAGTCTCCACTGGAGGCGTGGGTTCGAATCCCACTTCTGACAAAGTTGTTTTACTGAAGAATCTATGAGAATCCTTAGCTTGTGATCATTGAGAATCACACACCCGATGAATTTAGTAACTAGACTAGCTGCCCATGTGTCAGGATGGCCGAGCGGTCTAAGGCGCTGCGTTAAGGTCGCAGTCTCCCCTGGAGACGTGGTTTCGAATCCCACTTCTGACAAAGTTCTTTTACTGAAGAATCAATGAGGATCATCACTTTGTGATCGTTGAGAATCACACACCTGATGAATGTAGTAACTAAAGATGAATCTTATGTGTCAGGATGGCCGAGCGGTCTAAGGCGCTGCGTTCAGGTCGCAGTCTCCACTGGAGGCGTGAGTTCGAATCCCACTTCTGACAAAGTTGTTTTACTGAAGAATCTATGAGAATCCTTAGCTTATCATTGAGAATCACACACCCGATGAATTTAGTAACTAGACTACCTGCACATGTGTCAGGATGGCCGAGCGGTCTAAGGCGCTGCGTTAAGGTCGCAGTCTCTCCTGGAGACGTGGGTTCGAATCCCACTTCTGACAAAGTTCTTTTACTGAAGAATCAATGAGGATCCTCACTTTGTGATCGTTGAGAATCACACACCTGACGAATGTAGTAACTAAAGATGAATCTTATGTGTCAGGATGGCCGAGCGGTCTAAGGCGCTGCGTTCAGGTCGCAGTCTCCACTGGAGGCGTGGGTTCGAATCCCACTTCTGACAAAGTTGTTTTACTGAAGAATCTATGAGAATCCTTAGCTTGTGATCATTGAGAATCACACACCCGATGAATTTAGTAACTAGACTAGCTGCCCATGTGTCAGGATGGCCGAGCGGTCTAAGGCGCTGCGTTCAGGTCGCAGTCTCCACTGGAGGCGTGGGTTCGAATCCCACTTCTGACAAAGTTGTTTTACTGAAGAATCTATGAGAATCCTTAGCTTGTGATCATTGAGAATCACACACCCGATGAATTTAGTAACTAGACTACATGCCCATGTGTCAGGATGGCCGAGCGGTCTAAGGCGCTGCGTTAAGGTCGCAGTCTCCCCTGGAGACGTGGGTTCGAATCCCACTTCTGACAAAGTTCTTTTACTGAAGAATCAATGAGGATCCTCACTTTGTGATCGTTGAGAATCACACACCTGATGAATGTAGTAACTAAAGATGAATCTTATGTGTCAGGATGGCCGAGCGGTCTAAGGCGCTGCGTTAAGGTCGCAGTCTCCACTGGAGACGTGGGTTCGAATCCCACTTCTGACAAAGTTTTTTACTGAAGAATAAATGAGAATCCTCAGTTTGTGATCGTTGAGAATCACACACCTGATGAATGTGGTAACTAAAGATGAATTTTTTGTGTCAGGATGGCCGAGCAGTCTAAGGTGCTGTGTTTAGGTCGCAGTCTCCACTGGATGCTTGGGTTCGAATCCCACTTCTGACAATGGTCTTTTACTGAAGAATCAATTAATAATCCTGAGTTTGTCGCTGAGAATCACACACCCGATGAATGTGGTATCTAAAGATGAATCTTACGTGTCAGGATGGCCGAGCGGTCTAAGGTGCTGTGTTTAGGTCGCAGTCTCCACTGGAGGCGTGGGTTCGAATCCTACTTCTGACAATGGTATTTTACTGAAGAATCAATGAGAATCCTTAGAGCGTTGAGAATCGAAAATGTAAAGATACATTTTGTGAGGGCGAGGGCGGGTGGGGCACTCTTCACTTTCAGTTAAGCTTTGGCCATGATTTTTCCCTAATAAACTGGCCTGTTATTAGGTACACCTGACAATGGTGGTGTACCTAATGGTGTGTCCAAGCGATGTCACAAATCAACCAGCCAATCAGAAAGTGGGGGTGAGGGTGGGTGTGGCACTTTTCACTTAAACCAGGGGTGTCGACCTCCAGTCCTCGAGGGGCCACGTTCCAATATGTATTCCAAGTTACCCTCGTTAAGTGCACCTGCGTGAAAAGTTTTTGGTCACTTTCACGTTCTGCAGGAGCTAAAACTTTTCACGTAGGTGCACTTAACGAGGGAATCACACAGACACTACATTAGGTACACCGCCATTTTCAAGTGTACCTAATAACAGGCCACTTTATTAGGGAAATATCATGGTCAAAGGTCACAGGTGTCAAGCTCTAGTCCTCGGGGCCGCGTTCCAATATGTTTTCCAAGTTACCCTCATTAAGTGCACCTGCGTGAAAAGTTTTTGGTCACTTTCACGTTCTGCAGGAGCTAAAACTTTTCACGCAGGTGCACTTAACGAGGGAATCACACGGGCATTCCATTAGGTACACCGCCATTTTCAAGTGTACCTAATAACAGGCCACTTTATTAGGGAAATATCATGGTCAAAGGTCACAAGTGTCAAGCTCTAGTCCTCAGGGCCGCATTCCAACATGTTTTCCAAGATCACTGTTTGCTGTTTGATATTTCCCTAATAAAGTGGCCTGTTATTAGGTACACTTGAAAATGGCGGTGTACCAAATGGAGTATCCATGTGATTCCCTCGTTAAGCGCACCTGCGTGAAAAGTTTTTGGTCACTTTCACGTTCTGCAGGAGCTAAAACTTTTCACGCAGCTGCACTTAACGAGGGAATGACGGACACTCCATTAGGTACACCGCCATTTTCAAGTGTACCTAATAACAGGCCACTTTATTAGGGAAATATCATGGTCAAACGTCACAGGTGTCAAGCTCTAGTCCTCGGGGCCGCATTCCAATATGTGACACATGAGATTCAACTTTAGTTACCACATTCATCGAGTGTGTGATCCTCAACGATCACAAACTGAGGATTCTCATTGATTCTTCAGCAAAATTACTTTGTCAGAAGTGGGATTCGAACCCACGCCTCCAATGGAGACTGCGACCTGAACACAGCGCCTAAGACCACTCGGCCTTCCTGACACATGAAATTCATCTTTAGGTACTACATTCATCGAGTGTGTGATTCTCAACGCTGAAACTCAAATTCTCATTGATTCTTCAGTAAAAGAACTTTGTCAGAAGTGGGATTTGAACCTATGCCTCCAGGGGACATTGCTACTTTAACGCAGCGCTTTAGACCGCTCGGCCATCCTAACACATCAGCAGATACACTAGTTACTAAATTCATCGGGTGTGTGATTCTCAACGATCACAAACTGAGGATTCTCATTGATTCTTCAGTAAAAGAACTTTGTCAGAAGTGGGATTCGAACCCACGTCTCCAGGGGAGACTGCTACCTTAACGCAGTGCCTTAGACCGCTTGGCCATGCTGACACATGAGCATACAAATTCATCGGGTGTGTCTCCAGGGGAGACTGCGACATTAACGCAGCGCCTTAGACCGCTCGGCCATCCTGGCACATGAGCAGGTACTCTAGTTACTAAATTCATCGGGTGTGTGATTCTCATCGATCAAAAACTGAGGATTCTCATTGATTCTTCAGTAAAAGACCATTGTCAGAAATGGGATTTGAACCCACGCCTCTAGGGGAGACTGCGACCTTAACGCAGCGCCTTAGACCGCTCGGCCATCTAAACATAGCCTGCCTCAAACCTCCCGACTGGATTACCGCGTTCAGAGGGATCACCAATATGGTACAGAACTGATGGCAGGCTCTTCAACCTTAACAGGTTCAAAGCCAAAACCAAGATCAGAACCACCACGGTCGTGGAGCTCCAGTATGCAGACGATAATGCCATTGCAGCACACTCTGCAGAATACCTCCAGGGCATCCTGAACTCCTTCGCTAAGGCATACAGAGCCCTGGGTCTGACCGTGAACATCAAGAAGACCCAGGTGCTACATCAACCCCCACCCAACCAGCCATCTACTCCGCCCATCATAAATGTGGACAACACTGCACTTGAATATGTTCACCACTTCCCCTACCTCGGCTCTCTTCTCTCCTCCAAAGCGGACATTGACTCTGAGGTCAACCATCGCCTGAGCTGTGCCAGTGGAGCGTATGCCAGACTCCGGAAAAGAGTCTTTGAAGACAGAGACCTCCGGGTTGACACCAAGCTCCTGGTTTACAAAGCTGTGGTTCTCCCCACCTTACTTTATGGGGCAGAATCATGGACAACCTACAGCAGGCACCTAAGAGTTCTTGAACAACACCACCAGAGAACCTTGAGGAAAATACTCAGGATCAACTGGGAGGACAGACGCACAAACATCAGCGTTCTGGAGGAAGCCACGATACCGAGCATCACCACCTTAATAATGCAGCACCAACTCCGATGGACAGGACATCTCATCCGCATGGCTGACACCCGCCTCCCCAAACAGATGTTATACTCCCAGCTGGAGAGAGGTCCGCGAGCCCCGGGCGGGCAAAAGAAACGTTTTAAGGACAACCTCAAGACCAATCTCAAGAAATTCCAAATAACATCTCGGGACTGGGAGCGCATCGCCTTGAACAGGAACTGCTGGAGGGCAGCGGTGCAAGAAGGTGCAGCACATCACGAAAACGAACTCCGCCGTGTCGCAGAAACCAAACGACAACTCCGAAAGGAAAGGCAAAAACAGGCTCCAGCACGACCACAACCCACCACAACTTTCCCCTGCCCACACTGCACAAAAATATGTGGATCCCGGATCGGCCTCTACGCCCACCTGCGGACCCACAAGTAGACGGCCCTGAGAAGAAGACAGTCATACTCGTCTCGAGTGACCGCCGATGATGATGATGATGATGATTCTCAGCGATCACAAACTCAGGATTATCATTGATTTTTCCCACTTCTGACTATGGTCTTTTACTGAAGAATCAATGATAATCCTGAGTTTGTGATACTGAAGAGAATGAGAATCCTTAGTGATCGTTGAGAATCACACACCTGATGAATGTAGTAACTAAAGTTGAATCTCATGTGTCAGGATGGCCGAGCGGTCTAAGGCGCTGCGTTCAGGTCCCAGTCTCCACTGGGTTCAAATCCCACTACTGACAAAGTTGTTTTACTGAAGAATCTATCAGAATCCTTAGCTTGGTATCATTGAGAATCACACACCCGATGAATTTAGTAACTAGACTACCTGCTCATGTGTCAGGATGGCCGAGCGGTCTAAGGCGCTGCGTTAAGGTCGCAGTCTCCACTGGAGACGTGGGTTCGAATCCCACTTCTGACAAAGTCTTTTACTGAAGAATAAATGAGAATCCTGTTTGTGATCGCTGAGAATCACACACCCGATGAATGTGGTATGTAAAGATGAATCTTATGTGTCAGGATGGCCGAGCGCTCTAAGGCGCTGCGTTAAGGTCGCAGTCTCCACTGGAGGCGTGGGTTCGAATCCCACTTCTGACAAAGTTGTTTTACTGAAGAATCAATGAGAATCCTTTGATCGTTGAGAATCACACACCTGATGAATGCAGTAACTAAAGTTGAATCTCATGTGTCAGGATGGCCGAGCTGTCTAAGGCGCTGCGTTCAAGTCGCAGGCTCCACAGGAGGCGTGGGTTCGAATCCCACTTCCGGTAAAGTTGTTATACTGAAGAATCAATGAGAATCCTGATTTTGTGATCGCTGATAATCACACACCCGATGAATTCAGTAACTAGAGAACCTGCTGATGTGTCAGGATGGCCGAGCGGTCTAAGGCGCTGCGTTAAGGTCGCAGTCTCCCCTGGAGGCGTGGGTTCAAATCCCACTTCTGACAATGGTCTTTTACTGAAGAATCAATGAGAATCCTGAGTTTGAGAGCGCTGAGAATCACACACCCGATGAATTTAGTAACTAGCATGTCTGCTCATGTGTCAGGATGGCCGAGCGGTCTAAGGTGCTGCGTTAAGGTTGCAGTCTCCCCTGGAGGCGTGGGTTCGAATCCCACTTCTGATAATGATCTTTTACTGAAGAATCAATGAGAATCCTGAGTTTGTGATCGCTGAGAATCACACACCCGATGAATGTAAAGATAAATTTTGTGGGGGTGAGGGCGGGTGTGGCACTTTTCACTTTCAGTTAAGCTTTGGCCATGATTTTTCCCTAATAAACTGGCCTGTTATTAGATACACCTGACAATGGTGGTGTGTCCAAGCGATGTCACAAATCAACCAGCCAATCAGAAAGTGGGGGTGAGGGTGGGTGTGGCACTTTTCACTTAAACCAGGGGTGTCGACCTCCAGTCCTCGAGGGGCCACGTTCCAATATGTATTCCAAGTTACCCTCGTTAAGTGCACCTGCGTGAAAAGTTTTTGGTCACTTTCACGTTCTGCAGGAGCTAAAACTTTTCACGCAGGTGCACTTAACGAGGGAATCACACGGGCATTCCATTAGGTACACCGCCATTTTCAAGTGTACCTAATAACAGGCCACTTTACTAGGGAAATATCATGGTCAAAGGTCACAAGTGTCACGCTCTAGTCCTCGGGGCCGCATTCCAACATGTTTTCCAAGATCACTGTTTGCTGTTTGATATTTCCCTAATAAAGTGGCCTGTTATTAGGTACACTTGAAAATGGCGGTGTACCAAATGGAGTATCCATGTGATTCCCTCGTTAAGCGCACCTGCGTGAAAAGTTTTTGGTCACTTTCACGTTCTGTAGGAGCTAAAACTTTTCACGCAGGTGCACTTAACGAGGGAATCACACGGACACTCCATTAGGTACACCACCATTTTCAGGTGTGCCTAATAACAGGCCACTTTATTAGGGAAATATCATGGTCAAAGGTCACGGGTGTCAAGTTCTAGTCCTCGGGGCCGCATTCCAACATGTTTTCCAAGATCACTGTTTGCTGTTTGATATTTCCCTAATAAAATGGCCTATTAGGTACACTTGAAAATGGCGGTGTACCCAATGGAGTGTCCGTGTGATTCCCTCGTTAAGTGCACCTGCGTGAAAAGTTTTTGGTCACTTTCACGTTCTGCAGGAGCTAAAACTTTTCACGCAGCTGCACTTAACGAGGGAATGACGGACACTCCATTAGGTACACCGCCATTTTCAAGTGTACCTAATAACAGGCCACTTTATTAGGGAAATATCATGGTCAAAGGTCACAGGTGTCAAGCTCTAGTCCTCGGGGCCGCATTCCAATATGTGACGCATGAGATTCAACTTTAGTTACCACATTCATCGAGTGTGTGATTCTCAACGATCACAAACTGAGGATTCTCATTGATTCTTCAGTAAAAGAACTTTGTCAGAAGTGGAATTTGAACCCAGGGGAGACTGCGACCTTAACGCAACGCCTTAGACCGCTCGGCCATGCTGACACATGAGCAGACACGCTAGTTACTAAATTCATCGGGTGTGTGATTCTCAACAATCTAAGGATTCTCATTGATTCTTCAGCAAAATTACTTTGTCAGAAGTGGGATTCGAACCCACGCCTCCAATGGAGACTACGACCTGAACACAGCGCCTTAGACCACTCGGCCTTCCTGACACCTAAAATTCAACTTTAGTTACTACATTCATCGAGTGTGTGATTCTTAACGCAGAAACTCATATTCTCATTGATTCTTCAGTAAAAGAACTTTGTCAGAAGTGGGATTCGAACCCACGTCTCCAGGGGAGACTGCGACCTTAACGCAGCGCCTTAGACCGCTCGGCCATCCTGACACATGAGATTCAACTTTAGTTACCACATTCATCAGGTGTGTGATTCTCAACCACAAACTAAGGATTCTCATTGATTCTTCAGTAAAATAACTTTGTCAGAAGTGGGATTTGAACCCACACCTCCAGGGGAGACTGCGACCTTAACGCAGTGCCTGCGACCGCTCGGCCATGCTGACACATGAGATTCAACTTTAGTTACCACATTCATCGAGTGTGTGATTCTCAACCACAAACGGTGGATTCTCATTGAGTCTTCAGTAAAAGAACTTTGTCAGAAGTGGGATTTGAACCCACGCCTCCAGGAGAGACCGACCTTAACGCAGCGCCTTAGACCGCTCGGCCATCCTGGCACATGAGCAGGTACTCTAGTTACTAAATTCATCGGGTGTGTGATTCTCAACACAATCTAAGGATTCTCATTGATTCGTCAGCAAAATTACTTTGTCAGAAGTGGGATTCGAACCCACGCCTCCGGTGGAGACTGCGACCTAAACGCAGCGCCTTAGACCGCTCGGCCATCCTGACACATCAGCAGATAAACTAGTTACTACATTCATCGGATGTGTGATTCTCAACGATCACAAACTGAGGATTCTCATTGATTCTTCAGTAAAAGAACTTTGTCAGAAGTGGGATTCGAACCCACGTCTCCAGGTGAGACTGCGACCTTAACGCAGCGCCTTAGACCGCTCGGCCACCCTGACCCATGAGATTCAACTTTAGTTACCACATTCATCAGGTGTGTGATTCTCAACCACAAACTAAGGATTCTCATTGATTCTTCAGTAAAAGAACTTTGTCAGAAGTGGGATTTGAACCCACACCTCCAGGGGAGACTGCGACCTTAACGCAGTGCCTTCGACCGCTCGGCCATGCTGACACATGAGGTTCAACTTTAGTTACCACATTCATCGAGTGTGTGATTCTCAACCACAAACGGTGGATTCTCATTGAGTCTTCAGTAAAAGAACTTTGTCAGAAGTGGGATTTGAACCCACGCCTCCAGTGGAGACTTCGACCTGAACGCAGCGCCTTAGACCGCTTGGCTACCCTGACCCATGAGATTCAACTTTAGTTACCACATTCATCAGGTGTGTGATTCTCAACCACTAAGGATTCTCATTGATTCTTCAGTAAAATAACTTTGTCTGAAGTGGGATTTGAACCCACACCTCCAGGGGAGACTGCGACCTTAACGCAGTGCCTTCGACCGCTCGGCCATGCTGACACATGAGATTCAACTTTAGTTACCACATTCATCGAGTGTGTGATTCTCAACCACAAACGGTGGATTCTCATTGAGTCTTCAGTAAAAGAACTTTGTCAGAAGTGGGATTTGAACCCACGCCTCCAGGAGAGACCGACCTTAACACAGCGCCTTAGACCGCTCGGCCATCCTGGCACATGAGCAGGTACTCTAGTTACTAAATTCATCGGGTGTGTGATTCTCAACACTAAGGATTCTCATTGATTCGTCAGCAAAATTACTTTGTCAGAAGTGGGATTCGAACCCACGCCTCCGGTGGAGACTGCGACCTAAACGCAGCGCCTTAGACCGCTCGGCCATCCTGACACGTCAACAGATAAACTAGTTACTACATTCATCGGGTGTGTGATTCTCAACGATCACAAACTGAGGATTCTCATTGATTCTTCAGTAAAAGAACTTTGTCAGAAGTGGGATTCGAACCCACGTCTCCAGGTGAGACTGCGACCTTAACGCAGCGCCTTAGACCGCTCGGCCACCCTGACCCATGAGCTTCACCTTTAGTTACCACATTCATCAGGTGTGTGATTCTCAACCACAAACTAAGGATTCTCATTGATTCTTCAGTAAAAGAACTTTGTCAGAAGTGGGATTTGAACCCACGCCTCCAGTGGAGACTTCGACCTGAACGCAGCGCCTTAGACCGCTCGGCCACCCTGACCCATGAAATTCAACTTTAGTTACCACATTCATCAGGTGTGTGATTCTCAACCACAAACTAAGGATTCTCATTGATTCTTCAGTAAAAGAACTTTGTCAGAAGTGGGATTTGAACCCACACCTCCAGGGGAGACTGCGACCTTAACGCAGTGCCTTCGACCGCTCGGCCATGCTGACACATGAGCAGAAACGCTAGTTACTAAATTCATCGGGTGTGTCTCCAGGGGAGGCTGCAACCTTGACGCAGAGCCTTAGACCGCTCGGCCATCCCGGCACATGAGCAGGTACTCTAGTTACTAAATTCATCGGGTGTGTGATTCTCATCGATCACAAACTGAGGATTCTCATTGATTCTTCAGTAAAACAACTTTGTCAGAAGTGGGATTCGAACCCACGCCTCCAGTGGAGACTGCAACCTGAACGCAGCGCCTTAGACCGCTCGGCCATCCTGACACATGAGATTCAACTTTAGTTACTACATTCTTCAGGTGTGTGATTCTCAACGCTGAGGATCCTCATTTATTCTTCAGTAAAAGAACTTTGTCAGAAGTGGGATTCGAACCCACGCCTCCAGGGGAGACTGCAACCTGAACGCAGCGCCTTAGACCGCTCGGCCATCCTGACACATGAGATTCAACTTTAGTTACCACATTCATCAGGTGTGTGATTCTCAACGATCACTGAGGATCCTCATTGATTCTTCAGTAAAAGAACTTTGCCAGAAGTGGGATTCGAACCCACACCTCCAGTGGAGATTGCACCCTGAACACAGCGCTTTAGACTGCTCAAGCATCCTGACACATAAGGTTCAGCGTTAGTTACCACATTCATCGAGTGTGTGATTCTCAACGAAACTGCGGATTCTCATTGATTCTTCAGTAAAAGAACTTTGTCAGAAGTGGGATTCGAACCCACGCCTCCAGTGGAGACTGCGACCTGAACGCAGCGCCTTAGACCGCTCGGCCATCCTGACACATAAAACTTATATTTAGTCACCACACTCATCAGGTGTGTGATTCTCAACGATCCCAAAGTGAGGATTCTCATTGATTCTTCAGTAAAAGAACTTTGTAAGAAGTGGGATTCGAACCCACGCCTCCAGTGGAGACTTCGACCTTAACGCAGCGCCTTAGACCGCTCGGCCACCCTGACCCATGAGATTCAACTTTAGTTACCACATTCATCAGGTGTGTGATTCTCAACCACAAACAAAGGATTCTCATTGATTCTTCAGTAAAAGAACTTTGTCAGAAGTGGGATTTGAACCGACACCTCCAGGGGAGACTGCGACCTTAACGCAGTGCCTTCGACCGCTCGGCCATGCTGACACATGAGCAGACACGCTAGTTACTAAATTCATCGGGTGTGTCTCCAGGGGAGGCTGCAACCTTAACGCAGCGCCTTAGACCGCTCGGCCATCCCGGCACATGAGCAGGTACTCTAGTTACTAAATTCATCGGGTGTGTGATTCTCATCGATCACAAACTGAGGATTCTCATTGATTCTTCAGTAAAACAACTTTGTCAGAAGTGGGATTCGAACCCACGCCTCCAGTGGAGACTGCGACCTGAACGCAGCGCCTTAGACCGCTCGGCCATCCTGACACATGAGATTCAACTTTAGTTACTACATTCATCAGGTGTGTGATTCTCAACGCTGAGAGGATCCTCATTTATTCTTCAGTAAAACAACTTTGTCAGAAGTGGGATTCGAACCCACGCCTCCAGTGGAGACTGCGACCTGAACGCAGCGCCTTAGACCGCTCGGCCATCCTGACACATGAGATTCAGCTTTAGTTACCACATTCATCAGGTGTGTGATTCTCAACGATCACTGAGGATCCTCATTGATTCTTCAGTAAAAGAACTTTGCCAGAAGTGGGATTCGAACCCACACCTCCAGTGGAGATTGCATCCTGAACACAGCGCGTTACACTGCTCAAGCATCCTGACACATAAGGTTCAGCGTTAGTTACCACATTCATCGAGTGTGTGATTCTCAACGAAACTACGGATTCTCTGATTCTTCAGTAAAAGAACTTTGTCAGAAGTGGGATTCGAACCCACGCCTCCAGTGAAGACTGCGACCTGAACGCAGCGCCTTAGACCGCTCGGCCATCCTGACACATAAAACTTATATTTAGTTACCACACTCATCAGGTGTGTGATTCTCAACGATCCCAAAGTGAGGATTCTCATTGATTCTTCAGTAAAAAAACTTTGTCAGAAGTGGGATTCGAACCCACGCCTCCAGTGGAGACTTCGACCTGAACGCAGCGCCTTAGACCGCTCGGCCATCCTGACACATGCGATTCAACTTTAGTTACCACATTCATCGAGTGTGTGATTCTCAACGATCACAAGCAAAGGATTATCATAGATTCTTCAGTAAAAGAACTTTGTCAGAAGTGGGATTCGAACCCACGCCTCCAGTGGAGACTTCGACCTGAACGCAGCGCCTTAGACCGCTCAGCCTTCTTGACACATAAAACTTATCTTTAGTTACCACACTCATCAGGTGTGTGATTCTCAACGATCACAAAGTGAGGATTCTCATTGATTCTTCAGTAAAAGAACTTTGTCAGAAGTGGGCTTCGAACCCACGCCTCCAGTGGAGACTTCGACCTGAACGCAGCGCCTTAGACCGCTCGGCCATCCTGACACATGAGATGCAACTTTAGTTACCACATTCATCGAGTGTGTGATTCTCAACGATCACAAGCAAAGGATTCTCATTGATTCGTCAGCAAAATTACTTTGTCAGAAGTGGGATTCGAACCCACACCTCCAATCATGACTGCAACCTTAATGCAGCGCCTTAGACCGCTCGGCCATCCTGACACATGAGATTCAACTTTAGTTACCACATTCATCAGGTGTGTGATTCTCAACGATCACTGAGGATTCTCATTGATTCTTCAGTAAAAGAGCTTTGTCAGAAGTGGGATTTGAACCCACGCCTCCAGGGGAGACTGTGACCTTAACACAGCGCCTTAGACCGCTCGGCCATGCTGACACATGAGCAAACACGCTAGTTACTAAATTCATCGGGTGTGTGATTCTCAATGATCACAATCTAAGGATTCTCATAGATTCTTCAGTAAAACAACTTTGTCAGAAGTGGGATTCGAACCCACGCCTCCAGTGGAGACTGCGACCTGAACGCAGCGCCTTAGACCGCTCGGCCATCCTGACACATGAGATTCAACTTTAGTTACCACATTCATCAGGTGTGTGATTCTCAACGATCACTGAGGATCCTCATTGATTCTTCAGTAAAAGAACTTTGCCAGAAGTGGGATTCGAACCCACACCTCCAGTGGAGATTGCACCCTGAACACAGCGCTTTAGACTGCTCAAGCATCCTGACACATAAGGTTCAGCGTTAGTTACCACATTCATCGAGTGTGTGATTCTCAACGAAACTACGGATTCTCATTGATTCTTCAGTAAAAGAACTTTGTCAGAAGTGGGATTTGACGCAACGCTCACTGACTGATCCGTTGATGCACGGGAATGAAGGCAGTTGACCCATTGACTCGTTCGCGGACGGGAAAGTCAGGATTCATTCCCTCACTGATCCGTTCTCACGATGAACTGGAAATGCGAATCACTCACTCACTGATTTGTTCACTCACAGATTCGTTCATTGGTGAACGGGAAATGCAATTCACGACTCGTTCGTGAACGGGAAGTTACGTCATTTTCTTCTTCGTTTTGTTTTACGGCGAGGTGGCACCAGCTTCAATGGGCATTACTGACACCTACTGGTTGAAGACACACTAACCCTAGTGTGAAACCCTGACCCTACTTTTAATACAACTAATAAAACATCGTAACAATCAACAATCAAAAGATACATCGAAGGATATTATAACTTTTTGCATTCTGAACATTGGTTTTCTGAACAAGACTTGATGACTTTGCATAGAGACACAGACAATTGAAATCATACATAAATGACCACGTTGGTAATTCAATTTATGGTTAAAGTTGAGTATTACAGCAAATGAGGGTCAATATTTTCTTTCAGCTGCACTTGGACAGCTCAGTGTAAGTATGACATGCCCAACATTCAACAGTAGCACATATTAAAATGTGCATCATTCAGGATTCATTTTAAGTATGTCCATGAGTTATATTTATTTCATCAGTGTGAGGGGATTACAGTTGACGACAGAAGAACTGTCAGCGGCAATATGTAAACAGTAACAAGAAAGGAAAGCCTGCACTTTGTGTATAATAAAAGGACATGATGCCATTACTGATTTGGGCCGACCTCTCAAATCTGTCATAGTGCTGTCAGAGCGAGGTGATTAGCAAGTCAATTAACACATGACAACACAACACTTGCTTCGGAAAGCACTGAAGAAGTAACACATATGCATACCATGGAGGATTTCTGGTGTCAACATTTACTCCCACATCCTCCCTCACTGATGAGAATAGAGACGCCGTCAGGGATTTGGCGGCATGTGAGAGAAAAAAAAAATCTATTTGGGCCACAACATTTTGATGTTTTCATAATTGCCATCACTTTTCTGCTTCTTATGGTGACAATGACATTTTCCCCAAAAAATAGATGTAATGTAATTTCAGCAAATTTTATTTCATACAAAAAACTCAATAAAAAAAATAAAAAAAAGCAATGCAATGTTCTTCAGTGGCCTTAATTCAAGCCGAAGCATCCACAAACAAGCAGCAAGTGAGAGACGTGGGAGTGAAATTATTTATTGTGTTTATTGTGTGTGTATTGGTAATTGTGTTGGTAGTGTTTGGAAGATAATTTACTCAATGGAGGGTACACTATTTATGCACGCACAGTGTGTGTCCGTTCTCACAGGCATCATCATAGAAATTTCCATTCTGTTTTAGCCTCACTTGGAAAAAATGATTTCCCTGAAGAGTTGATTGACAAACGTGGTCAAAACAAAGATAGTGGGGGGAGAGAGAGCGTGTGCTTTGGATGACTCATAGATGAGTTATGCTGGAGAAAGTTCCTGGCGCCGTTCCCAAAAAGTCACATTATTTGAGCGTGAGGGGTCAGCCAAACATGATGAAAGCTGTAGAGTCATGTCACAAGTGATGGAGAGCTGTTTGTGTGTGTGTGTGTGTGTGTGTGTGTGTGTGTGTGTGTGTGTGTGTGTGTGTGTGTGTGTGTGTGTGTGTGTGTGTGTGTGTGTGTGTGTGTATGTGTGTAAGTTAGGGTGGTGGCCTATTAAGGCAGGGTTATCAGGGTTTATAAATTTGATCCCTGCAGGTTGCACAGCTGTGTCCTCCTCACCTGGATCTTGTAAGTTTGCTCAATTTTTACCATTTTTTACCATACAACACTATTGCTAATGATCAGAAAATAAGCTCAGATATAATGGAGCTTTTCTTAGAACATGAGCTTAAATATAAGTGAAACAAACAAGGAATTTAGAAATATACACAAAAAACTAACTATTCTCTTTGCTTTCTTTGTAGCTGAAGTCCTTTGTTTTTATTCTCAAGACTTCTGACTTTCTCTGAGTTGGACGCATTGGTAAATTATACACTGAATCTAAATGGTTTGACTCCATTATTAATTCTAATTACAAATAATGAAATCTCAAAATGATAACAAATAATAAAAATGATTGTTGTTTGATATTTTTATATTTGTAATTAACATAAAACATTAAATTGTGTGTGAAGGGGAAATATTTGCCATCTGTGATGTCCGTATTCTCTTCATTTGAAGTGAAGCTATGGGGGATGCAGAGATGTCTGTGTACGGGGCAGCAGCCCCGTACTTGCGGAAGTCAGACAAGGAGCGGATGGAGGCTTCCACTCGCACCTTCGACATAAAAAAGGAATGTTTCGTCCCTGATGCGGTGGAAGAGTTTGTAAAGGCTTCCGTCACAAGTCGAGACGGGGACAATGTCACTGTGCAGACAGAAAATGGAAAGGTTAGTGAGCTTAATGGCTACTCAAATTGAATTTTGCCAACATTGACAAAAAAAAGAAAGAGACAAAATATGGTTTGGTGAGAAGGTGATTATTTAAAACTCCACGGACATTAATTACCCAGCATGCTTGGACGTTTGACCTGTGTGGTTCCCAGTATGCTTCTTCAGTGGCCTAAAAATAAAGACAAATTAAAGTTACACTTGAAAGATAAAGTTCATGAGTGTATTCTTGTTAGCGAGAACTATTCTCCAGACTAGTGAGCAGCAGTTAGAAAATTATCTGAGCCAATCTAAAAATGCTATTTTTACTCTTAAAAGTAGAAGCTTGATTTATAAAAAAAAAAAAAACCCCAATCAAATAAAAAACATTGTACACATTTTACGGTTATACAATCATACTGTGTTCCATAGACGGTGACCGTCAAAAGCTCCGAGATTCTGCAACAGAATCCTCCAAAATTTGACAAGATAGAAGACATGGCCATGTTGACCTTCCTCCACGAGCCCGCTGTGCTGTTTAACCTCAAAGAGCGTTATGCGGCATGGATGATCTATGTAAGATAATCATATTCGTTTTCCTGTCATTTCTTAATGTCACGCAATTTAAAAGTTGTTTTTTCGTTAGACCTACTCCGGGTTGTTCTGTGTGACTGTCAACCCTTACAAGTGGCTGCCAGTCTACGAGCGAGAGGTGGTTGTTGCCTACAGGGGAAAGAAGAGGAGCGAAGCTCCTCCTCACATTTTCTCCATCTCTGACAACGCCTACCAGTACATGCTGGCAGGTACAAACTGTCTACAAATCTTTTGGCCAATATTTTGGCCAAATAGTATTACTAACAACTTCTGAAAACCTGTTTTGTAGATCGTGAAAATCAGTCAATTTTAATCACGTAAGTATTTACTTCATAAGTATCAACATGTTGACCTCAACATTATTTCTGTAATTTTGACCCAATGCATAAGATGTACCAAAACTGCAATTAAAATGCTCAGTTTTGACTGACACTGATAGAGCTATTCATGTAACAATATAGTTGTACTGTACAATAATTTCATTTGGTATAGAACTTCAATACTGTTTCTAATGTTACTGTTTCTACATGACAGGGTCAAAAAATATAAAAATAAATACTTTTTTTACTTCTCTTACCCTGTGAACATCACTCAATATAAAACGTACAGTAGAATAAATACTTCCTGAAAATACATTACTAGTCAGCCAAAACTGAGCATTATTAACATGTGTTTCATCTCATAAGATAGTGCATGTGTTCCCAACAATATGAATGGTGAGTTTCAGAGCTATGTACGTATGGTATACTGACAGCACACTTTGTAATTACAGTGGAGAATCCGGTGCAGGAAAGACTGTCAACACAAAGCGAGTCATCCAGTATTTTGCAAGTATTGCGGCTGGAAGTGTTAAAAAAGATTCCACTGTCAAAGACAAGGTACACAAATTTTGCTATGTCAAAGGTTTGAGATGTTTGATTCCTAGCCAGAATTTATTAAATAGATACATATTAACATGTTAATATAAAAAATATCACATAAGACAATGCCATGTTAGGCAAGGTAATTTTGTTCATTACATGTGGACATAATTATTGCTACCTATCTGTTAATGGAAAAAAAAAACACCTGAAAAAAAAAAGTAATTTTTAGTGTATGCCACGGCCTAGACTTCTAAAATGTAAATGGCAAATGGGGCAACAACATTATAAAAGGGTTTATTAACTTCACGTTGAACCGGAGGGGGGGGGGGTGTGTAAATTTTTTATATGCAATCAGCATACCCTAATACTCTTTTCCAACAGGGGACGCTGGAGGATCAAATCATCCAGGCTAACCCTGCTCTGGAAGCTTTTGGAAATGCCAAAACCATTAGGAATGACAACTCCTCCAGATTTGTAAGTCTTCGCTTTTGTATTTTTTTTTATTGTAACAATACATAGCAATTCTATTAAATACTAAATATGTCAACATGTATACCAACTCCATGAATCAGGGTAAATTCATCCGAATTCACTTTGATACCAGAGGAAAATTGGCTTCTGCTGATATTGAAACATGTAAGAAAAACACTGTACATAATTCTCTCTTTAATAATGCCCATTTGACCAAATGCATCATTATCCCCTTTCCATCCTTTTAGACCTTCTGGAAAAATCTCGAGTCACCTTCCAACTTAAGGCTGAGCGTGATTACCACATCTTTTACCAGATTCTGTCCAACAAAAAGCCAGAACTTCTGGGTCAGTTTTGGCTGAAACACTATAAGGCCAATTTCTGTTTGTTGTGTTTCATGCACTCTGCTTTACAACTGTCTTACTCTTGTGCCCTTGTCTCACACCCCTTCTCATTCAGAAATGCTGCTGATCACAAACAATCCTTATGATTACGCCTTCATCTCTCAGGGGGAAACACAAGTGGCCTCTATTGACGATGCAGATGAACTGATGGCAACAGATGTCAGGCTTTTATTTTATTTTGGATGTTATTACCGTATTTTCCGCACTATAAGGCGCACCTGATTATAAGGCGCACCTTCAATGAATGGCCCCTTTTTAAAACTTTGTTCATATATAAGGCACACCGGATTATAAGGCGCATAGAATAAATAACTCAACGTTGCTCAAACGTTAATGCAATCACAATATAGTAACACTCGAAATAGTGAAAACTAACAATATATCAATAAGTCAACGTTGCTCAAACGTTAATATCACACAACACACAAAATAAACACGTAAAGCTTACTTTAATAAGATAGTCCTCATCCACGAATCCATATTGGTCCATATATAAGGCGCACCGGATTATAAGGCGCACTGTCGGCTTTTGAGAAAATTGGAGGTTTTTAGGTGCGCCTTATAGTACGGAAAATACGGTACTTATGTCTCAACCTAACATCTTATAAATGATCTATCATTAAAATGGTTATGCTTGTATTCTCTTTGACAGAATGCATTTGACGTGTTGGGCTTCACACAAGAGGAAAAGAACTCTGTGTACAAGCTGACAGGTGCCATCATGCACTATGGTAACATGAGGTTTAAGCAGAAGCAGCGTGAGGAACAGGCAGAGGCTGATGGCACTGAAGGTCAGAGCGAACCATTGTCAAGTCAGATCAATCTTACACAAGTTTGACTTAATTTGAGTTTTGCCTTCAGATGCTGACAAATCAGCTTATCTAATGGGCCTGAACTCGGCTGACCTCATCAAAGGTCTTTGTCATCCAAGAGTTAAAGTAGGAAATGAGTGGGTCACTAAGGGACAAAATGTCGCCCAGGTAAGAAATCTAGGAATTCAACTTGTTCTTTGTCTATTGAAGGAAAAAAGATATACATCTAATTGATGTTTTCTTGATACCGCAGTTTTGGGTTCTATTAGAATCTAATCTAATAATTAGATTGTGCAAGTTATCATAATGTTGTGCTCGGTTGCTGTCTTGAAGGTGTATTATGCTGTTGGAGCGCTATCCAAGGCTGTTTATGAGAGGATGTTCCTGTGGATGGTAGTCAGAATCAACCAGTCTTTGGAGACCAAGCAACCTCGCCAGTACTTCATTGGAGTTCTGGATATTGCTGGATTTGAGATCTTTGATGTGAGCTTTGTCTTGTATTGTTTTGTACAAATATGACATTCAGTTACATTATTATTCGTTTTCTATTTCAGTTCAACACCTTCGAGCAGCTTTGTATCAACTTCACCAATGAAAAACTGCAACAGTTTTTCAACCATCACATGTTTGTGCTGGAGCAAGAAGAATACAAAAAAGAAGGCATTGAATGGACTTTCATCGATTTTGGAATGGACTTGCAGGCCTGTATTGACCTAATTGAAAAGGTGAGAGACACTTTTCTGAGAGGCTATGACTGATCAGACATAACATTGAAATCTAAAATGTCATGTTCTCCTCAGCCCATGGGTATCATGTCCATCCTTGAAGAGGAGTGCATGTTCCCCAAAGCCAGCGATGCAACCTTTAAAGCTAAGCTCTACGACAACCACTTAGGGAAATCCAACAATTTCCAGAAGCCCAGAATAGTCAAAGGGAAACCAGAGGCCCATTTTGCCCTGATGCACTATGCTGGCACTGTTGATTACAATATCAACAACTGGCTGGTGAAGAACAAGGACCCTCTAAATGAGACTGTTGTTGGGCTTTACCAGAAATCTAACCTCAAATTATTGGGGATAATCTTTGCTAATTATGCTGGATCAGATTCAGGTACCGGCAATTACATTTGTGATTTTATCAAATTAAAAACATTATTATAATGTCTTAATCTGCCCTGAACAGCTATGGCTGAAGGTGGTGAAGGCAAGAAGGAGAAGAAGAGAAAGGGTTCATCTTTCCAGACTGTTTCTGCCCTTCATAGGGTATTTTTCCGGATTTCCTCAATCTTTAACAATGATTTGACATGAAAAGTATTGGTTGCTACATAACCCATGATGAATCCCTCCACATTATTAGGAGAATCTGAACAAGCTGATGACCAACCTGAGGTCTACTCACCCCCACTTTGTACGTTGCATCATCCCCAATGAGACCAAGACTCCTGGAGCCATGGAGAACCCTCTGGTGATGCACCAGCTGCGCTGTAATGGTGTGCTGGAAGGCATCCGAATCTGCAGGAAGGGCTTCCCCAACAGGATCCTCTATGGAGATTTCAAACAGAGGTATTACATACAATATATTTCTATACAATAATGGCTCAAATGGACCTAATTTGATTTCATAGGTATCGCATTTTGAATCCTGCTGCCATTCCTGAGGGACAGTTCATTGACAGCAGAAAGGGAGGTGAAAAGCTCCTTGCGTCACTGGATATTGATCACAATCAATACAAGTTTGGTCACACTAAGGTACGACTCTTGGTTCTTCTGCTTCTTACGGATCATTGAATATTATTCCTATATAGAAATGAAATTCATGTACGTATGCTATGACATTGACAGGTGTTCTTTAAAGCCGGACTCTTGGGTCTACTTGAGGAAATGAGAGATGAGCGTCTCTCCAAAATCATCACTGGCATTCAAGCAAGATCTCGTGGTCTTTTGTCTCGTATGGAGTACCAGAAGATGGTGGAGCGCAGGTATTTGCTTTTGAAACTGGCACAAACTAGAATAATAATAGAAAAGATTAGTGTTTTATTTCATATGGTATTAACATAGCCGATACTTGTGCTTAAAAAATCCAGAGATGCTCTACTAGTGATCCAGTGGAATATCCGTTCATTCATGGGAGTCAAGAATTGGCCTTGGATGAAGCTGTTCTTCAAGATCAAACCTCTTTTAAGATCTGCTGAAGCAGAAAAGGAAATGGCCAACATGAAGGAAGAATTCCTGAAATTGAAAGAAGCTTATGCAAAGTCTGAAGCACGAAGAAAAGAATTAGAGGAGAAAATGGTTTCCCTTCTCCAAGAGAAGAATGATCTGCAGCTTCAAGTTCAAGCAGTTAGTACAGTATATGTAACATGTTAACCATACATGAAGGTTGTTTTTATTAACAATGATCATTTTGCAGGAACAAGATAATCTTTGTGATGCTGAGGAAAGGTGTGAGGGTCTGATTAAAAACAAAATCCAGATGGAAGCAAAAGCCAAAGAGTTAACCGAACGACTGGAAGATGAGGAGGAGATGAATGCTGAATTAACAGCAAAGAAGAGGAAGCTGGAGGATGAATGTTCCGAGCTGAAAAAGGACATTGATGACCTAGAATTAACCCTTGCTAAAGTGGAGAAGGAGAAACATGCCACTGAAAACAAGGTACAATCCAGATAGTCCATGTCCTGAAGATGATCATGTATCAGCTAAAGATATATTTCTATGAATAGGTGAAGAACCTGACTGAAGAAATGGCAGCTTTGGAGGAAATCATTGCGAAGCTGACCAAGGAGAAGAAAGCCTTACAAGAAGCTCATCAGCAAACGTTGGATGACCTTCAGAGTGAAGAAGATAAAGTCAACACACTGACCAAAGCCAAGTCAAAACTGGAGCAGCAAGTGGATGATGTATGTATTTCAAATGATTAATTTTTAATAATTACTAATATACGTACTGCCAGATATCAACATCTGTTTTTTTCGTGATTTCTTTAAGCTCGAAGGGTCTCTGGAACAAGAAAAGAAGGTTCGAATGGACCTTGAGAGAACAAAGAGGAAGCTTGAGGGAGATTTAAAGTTGACCCAAGAAACTCTTATGGACCTAGAAAATGAGAAACAGCAGCTTGATGAACGTTTGAAAAAGTAGAAATCCATTGAACCATTGCCTGACCAATATACTGATTAAGAAGCCTTAATAATCCTTCTTTATGTGTATTTCAGGAAAGACTTTGAAATTAGTCAGCTGACTGGGAAAATTGAAGATGAGCAATCCATAATAATGCAGCTACAGAAAAAGTTGAAAGAGCTTCAGGTAAAAATTGCGCAACTAGTCATGAAAGGTATTGAGAATTATTATTTAATATTTCACTGTTAAAACCAACAGGCACGTGTCGAGGAACTGGAGGAAGAGCTCGAGGCAGAGCGAGCTGCTCGAGCAAAGGTGGAAAAGCAGAGGGCAGACTTGGCCAGAGAGCTGGAGGAAATCAGTGAGAGGCTGGAGGAGGCCGGTGGAGCAACATCTGCCCAGATTGAGATGAACAAGAAGAGAGAGGCTGAATTCCAGAAGCTTCGCCGAGATCTGGAAGAGGCCACGCTGCAGCATGAAGCCACTGCGGCCACTCTGAGAAAGAAACAAGCTGACAGTGTGGCCGACTTGGGGGAGCAGATTGACAACCTGCAGAGAGTCAAGCAGAAACTGGAGAAGGAGAAGAGCGAACTCAGACTGGAATTGGATGATGTCGTCTCCAATATGGAACACATTGTAAAGTCTAAGGTAAGTCATGTTTTGACATTACCAGAAGCAACATTAACAGAGTTGCAACATTCAACATAAACATGGATAAGAATTTTGTCAGCAGACTGTTAACCTGAATCTGAAGGTTAGGTAAGAGCATTTTTGTCACCTGTTTTTTTTTTTTTGTTCACAAAATGAACAGTGACAAACGATCGTGACCTGTAGAATTTTCTTCTCGTAGGTTTATTTGGAGAAGACTAACCGAACTTTGGAGGATCAAATGAATGAATACAGGAATAAATGTGAAGAACATCAAAGATCCCTGAATGACTTTAGCACACACAAAGCAAAGCTCCAAGCTGAGAACGGTCAGTAGAACCACACAGAGAGAAATATTAGAGATATAGATATGAAAATTTTGGAATCCAGAATCAAGAAATGCACAATACCTTTCTAGATGAGTATTGCAGACAGCTAGAGGAGAAAGAATCTCTCATTTCTCAGCTGACAAGAGGGAAGAATTCCTATAACCAGCAACTGGATGATCTGAAACGACAATTGGAGGAAGAAATAAAGGTATGAAAATACTGCAGAACACTTAAATGATGTCACTGTGTGTCTGCAAAGAACCACTTTGAAACAGTCGATTCATTTTAGGCCAAGAACGCATTAGCCCATGCTGTGCAGTCTTCTCGCCACGACTGCGACCTGCTCAGAGAGCAGTATGAGGAAGAACAAGAGGCTAAGGCTGAATTGCAGCGTGGCATGTCCAAAAGCAATGCTGAGGTGGCTCAATGGAGGACCAAGTATGAAACTGATGCCATCCAGAGGACTGAAGAACTGGAGGAGGCTAAGTGAGTTAAAAACACAACTGTATATTCAACAGTAACACAGAGAGTGTCACAGTAGACTAAGGACCTTGGCTCAAAATGCAGGAAGAAGCTAGCTCAGCGTCTGCAGGATGCAGAGGAAGCTGTGGAAGCAGTCAATGCTAAATGTTCCTCTCTGGAAAAGACCAAACACAGACTGCAGAATGAAATTGAAGATCTCATGGTGGATGTTGAGAGGTCAAACGCAGCTGCTGCTGCTCTGGACAAGAAGCAGAGAAACTTTGACAAGGTCAGTACATATATAATTTTTACATCATCCCACTATCTTTTTAGGACCTATAAACCGTACCAAGGAAAAGTATGTGAACCCTTTAGAATTCCATAGAATTTCTACTTCTCTATAAGGTCACAAAATATGCTCTAAGTCACAAAAATAAACAAACAGCTCGTTTAAATTGTGAAGATCAAATCACATTCTCTAACCCATTTATCCAGAAATCCATGGAATTCCAAAAGTTCAAATATTTTTCTTGCAACATGAATAGATTACAATCTTTGCTTTACATCTTAATTCTCAGGTTCTGTCTGAGTGGAAACAGAAGTATGAGGAATCTCAGTGTGAGCTGGAGGGTGCCCAAAAAGATGCCCGTAGTTTGAGCACTGAGCTCTTTAAATTAAAGAATTCCTATGAAGAGTCCATTGATCAACTCGAAACTGTCAAGAGAGAGAACAAGAATTTACAGGGTAAGATAAGGGAAGCTTCCCTACGCAGATGATATATAAATTAGTTTTTAAATAACCAATTAATTGTTAACAAATCCCTTTTAATAGAGGAGATTTCTGACCTCACTGAGCAACTTAGTGAAGGAGGGAAGGCTCTTCATGAGTTGGAGAAAGCTCGTAAACAGCTGGAGCAGGAAAAGGGTGAAATTCAGTCTGGTCTTGAGGAAGCCGAGGTACAAGCTCATTTAAACTTTGGTTTCTTTGTGTGTTTTTTTTACAACCATTCCCAACTGTACAAATGATTAAAAAAAATTGGCATCCATCATAGGCCTCCTTGGAGCATGAGGAGGGCAAGATTTTGCGAGTCCAACTCGAGTTCAACCAGATCAAGGCAGAGATGGAGCGCAAAATATCTGAGAAAGAAGAGGAGATGGAACAGTGCAAGAGGAACCTGCAGAGGACCATCGACACCCTGCAGAGTTCTCTAGAAGCA
Source organism: Syngnathus acus (assembly GCF_901709675.1). Lineage (NCBI taxonomy): Eukaryota > Metazoa > Chordata > Actinopteri > Syngnathiformes > Syngnathidae > Syngnathus > Syngnathus acus. The sequence continues at coordinate 3,799,650 of NC_051102.1, read as the reverse complement.
GAGTGTCGAAGCAGGAACGAAGCCCTTCGTTTGAAGAAGAAGATGGAGGGAGACCTCAATGAAATGGAGATTCAACTCAGTCAAGCCAACAGGCAGGCAGCTGAGGCTCAGAAACAACTCAAATCTGTTCATGCACATCTGAAGGTAAACTAGTAAAAATACCTCATGGACATGGTTTACAAGAAATTACAGACTGGTTGCTAAAATTAATATGGTGGATGTTATCATATGAAGGATTGCCAACTTCAGCTGGATGACTCTGTCCGTGCCAATGATGATCTTAAAGAGAACATTGCTATTGTGGAGAGGCGTAACAATCTCATTCAAACTGAGCTGGAAGAACTGAGGGCTGCTCTCGAACAAACTGAGAGAAGTCGCAAACTTGCTGAGCAAGAGTTGCTGGATGTTAGTGAAAGGGTGCAGCTGCTGCATTCACAAGTGAGAGAAACACATGACATCTACCAATCTACCATCTTTCTGTTTGCTACTACATAATCCCTTTTTGTTGATTTAGAATACTTCTCTGATAAACCAAAAGAAGAAACTGGAAGCAGATACCTCCCAGCTTCAGACAGAAGTAGAAGATGCCCTCCAGGAGTGCAGGAATGCTGAGGAGAAGGCCAAGAAGGCCATCACCGATGCGGCCATGATGGCAGAAGAGCTGAAGAAAGAGCAGGACACCAGTGCTCACCTGGAGCGTATGAAGAAAAACATGGAGCAAACCATCAAAGACCTGCAGCACCGTTTGGATGAAGCTGAACAAATTGCAATGAAGGGAGGGAAAAAGCAAATACAGAAGCTTGAGACTCGGGTGAGTGTAAGACAATTTCTGATTTGTGTCACTTAGGTTTGCTTTGTTCATTCATTGTGTATCTATATTTCATTTGCAAGGATAGGCAACTGGCAGGATTAGTATGGTCTTAGATTGATTTTTATAAATAAACATGTTGACTATAGCTGAGCAGCCATTAGTTGTAATACTGCTGTTCCCCACAAGGTAGCATTCATGACTTACAGTGCCTCCAATCCTAATACAGTAGTTGCACATCAGAAAAAGAGAGCTTGTCTTGGTTTGTGGACTTATGCCACAGACTGGTGGCACTGAATCAACTGCTTGCTCGTCTACCGTTGTAATCAATCTTCATCGATTCTGCCAATAATTTATACAATAAAGTAGGGCCTGCAAATATGTCACAAAAATGTTTAGGAAATATTGTTTTCCGTAGCAACAATATTCCCACAAAATTGTTCAAACTTGCTTTCGTATGGTCAAATATATATATTTTTTAAAGATGGTTGTCCTTGATTAGGTTAAAGAGCTAGAGAGTGAGGTGGAAATGGAACAGAAGAGGAGCAGTGAAGCTGTGAAGGGTGTGCGGAAATATGAACGACGCATCAAGGAACTCACTTATCAGGTTTGATGATTAAGGCACTTCTCTTTACCACAGGGACACACTCTTTCTAAATGATCTAAACTTTGCTCTGATTTTGACAGACTGAGGAAGACCGCAAAAACCTTGCTCGTCTCCAAGATTTGGTAGACAAGCTGCAGATGAAAGTCAAAGCCTACAAGAGAGCTACTGAGGAGGCTGTATGTGTGAATACATTTGGTGGAAAACATGCACTTGTTCCCCCTACCATCAGCCCGTAAACATCTATTTTCCTATATTTAAAACAGGAGGAGCAGGCTAATGTTCATCTGGGAAAGTTCCGGAAGCTGCAGCATGAATTGGACGAGGCTGAAGAGCGTGCTGACATTGCTGAGTCTCAGGTCAACAAGCTACGCGCCAAGAGCCGTGATGCTGGCCCCAAGGTTGATGCATGATGCACCCTGCAGCTGATACACTGCCCGGCCTTTACACATGCTGCATTTAATTTCTATGCTGCTTTAAAATTGAGTCATTACTATAAACACGCTACTTCAGCACCTCATATGATTGTAGTCGATTGTTCAATACTGTATATTGCTTCGTGGTACTAAACTAAAGCAATACTAATCCGAAAGACTTCATAGCTGTTTTTTTTGTTCCCCCAATCTCCAACTTGCCCCGGCTGCAACAGAAAGGCTTTGAGGAGGAGTGAAGTTTGGAGTCTTCAGCAAAACCTTTTGCTTGCAGTGTGATGTAGATTCCCTCAACACTCCCTCACAATTCACTACTTGTAGTGTCTAATAAAAGCTTATCAAGCATTGCACCACCCCTCTACTGTAGTTGTCATTTTCTTGCCATACTTGAGTTTTACTGTTGATATATTTGTTTAGTCATATGTAGTATTGGACATGTCAATAGGTTGAAATAGGTTGGAAAATAATAATTTTCAAACCAAATGTTTTTTAACTAAATGATGACAAAGCTCCAACCTGCCATGAAATTGAATATTGACAAAAATATTCCATAAAAAATGGGGTTGACTACCTGCAAAATTCCAAAATCGCCGCTCCCTTTCTAAAACAACAACACCCCATCTCCCCAAAAAAACAACAAAAAACAAAAACCTAAAAAACACAATTTGGTCAATTTAATATTTTTTCAAATATTAGTCAATCGATTTGTGTGGGTGTTATACATACAGATTACTGACCACTCAAAATTGTTGAAAATGGCTTGCTGTCTTTGTTCATGCAACTTTAACAGTTAAATAATCATGGTGTTTTTAGGGTCTCCTGAAAAGTGACTATTTTGGAGGTAGACAGAACAAGGCTTCGGCCCGACACGAGTTATCCTTGACCAATCACAATATAATCTAATAATCTTTGTGTTTTACAGAAGGAATTTGGCTACAAGGCATTACAATAAAATAAAATAAAAAGGACATCATGTCCTTGTTGATATAATAAATTCTGCAACTCAGAATGTAATTTATATTTCAGCATGTAGACACTTAAGTACATACGTAGTTATTGTGCATTTTGCACCTCACACCTAAAAAATAACAACACGCTTTAGGTTTTGGTACAGAAGCGTCTAACTCTTGGATCAGTTCTTATTAGTTGTTATTAGATCTGAATGGAAAAAGACAACTCATTTCAGTTTTGGACGTCGAGACGCCCGAGTTTAAGTAAAGGGGAGCACAAATCTCCTGATCTTAAAATAGAGTTAATGAAATCCCATCTGCCAGGGCCTCAAGGTCAACAATAAAGCACATATAATCCTAAGCAGCTGCTCAGTGAATCCCCGCTAAGGTCTGCCTGTTTCCCCAAATGGCTATGATGGCAGATTTCAGTGAATCGATTTGTGTGTTAAATTACCGGTATGCCTAATCATCATACTTTGATGAAATGAAATCAGTTTTTAAAATCTCTTTTACCAACATGTTAAACAGATGATCTATTTTTGCAGTATACACAGCGATAGCTATATTTTTTAATAAGACGAAAATGTCAGTATGGAATGATTTTTTTCCCGTTTTTTGGTGACGTTGTTGTCACGTCTTTGTCATTTTAATTTCTGCTGGAGACTGAATAATCATTTGATAGAGGAGACCCCAGACACTCTTGGTGTGACATTCTGGGAGCCTTTAGTATCTCATTACAAAACATGTCCTTGGATCCTCGAGGTGGCAATCACGTCTCTAAGAGCTAATGAAAATAAATTCACACGTCGACATAACAAGGAGAACAATATGTGTTAAGGACTAACAGCATTAAGTTTTAGAACGTCTGAGTCTTGGCCCAAGTGAAGAACACCAAAGACTGACCAAAAAAGAAATTTGAACCTTCAAAATGATATGATTATGTTCTTATTCCTGCTAAAAAGAAAAATGATCTATGGTACACGCCTCTATTTTTGAGGGCTCCTCCTTTTTAAAGTTTAAGGAGATGATGTACGTAAATGTGTTATGGCATAAACAAGGTATGCCTCCTTTAATGAGTAGAGGTTTGACCTATGATCAGACATATCTTCACTTGGTTTTTAGCAGCTGCAAAGAATTTCTCGCTTCCATTTGGCAACCTGACGCCAGCTGTCAGGAAGAGGGCCGCTCACCTATTTGAACAGAAATAATCTCAGCACTTGTCAGCAGTTGTTGACCTTCTTTTTATCTCTTAACCTTTGAAGGGACTGTGATTGTTGGTGCTTAGGACTGTCTGTCCAGTTCCTGTTATAGTACACATCTATGATGCAGGTTGGTGAGATAAATTGGAGGAGTTTTACTTCTTTGCATTTTTTTTTTTTCATCCAATTTCTATAATCCTTTGGAGTATCCCATCTGATTTTGTGCTGGTCGATAGTCACAGACATTCATAATCACTCGGTGAGGGGGAACAAAAACATCCCACTTGCACAGCCGAAACAACACTTCAGTTCCATTTGTTTAACTTCACACAGCCCCTCTGATTGATTCTCATAAATTTGCTTTTTCATGTTTCCAAATGCTGCTATGTAATAGAACAGCCAAGCCATTTCAGTTGAAAACAATGTTGTGTTGCCTGTCCCTAAACACCGTCAAGTACATAAAAATCAAATTCACCAAGACCACATACCCGGTTCTCAAATTGGAAAATAATAATAATAATGTAATAGAACAGCCAAGCCATTTCAGTTGAAAACAATGTTGTGTAACCTGTCCCTAAACACAGTCAAGTACATAAAAATCAAATTACCGTAATTTTCGGACTATAAGTCGCACCGGAGTATAAGTCGCACCAGCCATAAAATGCCCAAAAAAGTGAAAAAAAACATATATATGTATATAAGTCGCTCCTGAGTATAAGTCGCCCCCCCACCCAAACTATGAAAAAACCGCGACTTATAGTCCGAAAATTACGGTAACCAAGACCACACACCCGGTTCTCAAATTGGACAAAAAAGAAATCAAGACAAAATAAATGAGGGGAGTTCGCTAAAAGATGCTCTCTTAGTTTTTTTCTCAAGAGACTGGCATCTAATCTGGAATATAAAAATGTAAGGAGGAATGCCGTCTACCTGTCACTCTCAGTGTATTTATGTGAAACAGGCTGGGTGTGTGTGTGTGTGTGGCCAACATGTGCTGTTGTTATCCTTGATGCAAGCAAAGCCTCTGTGGCTGTTCTCCTCAATCAGTGCAAGGTTTTAAGAAGGCATTTCACACTGTTATCTTTCGATGGCTACTCTATTGTGACCTTGGCATTTCAGTGGAGTCTGTCATACTGGCACAGCCCACTGTTATTTGTCATCATTACAGCCTTTCAGTGAATCTCAGGCATGTCTCCGACTGAAGATTTTAGTCTGTGTTGCCTCACACTCGTCGCCTGGATAATCACACAAACCAACGTTCTTTATTTAGAACTCCCCCACTTACCATCTCATGCTGTTTATACTGCAACAGTGGCCCTCCTATGATAACTCACCACATTACATTACAGACACCACTTAAGCCCCCTGAGTAACTGAGACCCCTTCATAGCATAACGTTTTTTGGAGATCTACTGAGCTACTTTCCGTGGTTTATGTTGTTTGTATGAAAGGACGCCGATATACAAAAAAAAAAAAAGGATTATGCAAGTAAATTTAGTCCATTTGTTCCCAGATGAAAACAATTGAATACTGCTACATTCATAGTAAGTCTTGAGGATGCTGGTCTTCTACCCAACATCCATTGTTCCCCCAGCCAACAGTTGCATGTTGGGACGATGACAAAAGAATTCCTCCTCGTGTCTATTTACGGATCGAGTCGTGTTTCCCTGGCTGCTTAAGGATACCTATGATTAATCACCAGCCTACAATGAGCTCCTAATATGGCCTCGTCAGGAGACCCCGACACTGATAAGACTCTGACCCGCTGATTTCTATATTGCTCTCTGCCCTTCATTTACCCTCAAACTGACCAACCCAACTCGGACACAATAGCATTCTTGGGCCTAACAAGCATCCTCCATATATGGCGGAGGGGGCTTCCTTTATAAAGGGAACTGATTGTGGAACCCACAGTAGGTCACCATTCTATCACAAGGTAAGGCTTCACCGTTTGACTCTCATCATATTTATTATAAGTCACTTTCAGCGCTCTATTTTTCCATCCAGGGCCGTAGCACCTCAGTCTTCTCTATACGGATTAAAAAAGTAAGTATTAATCTAAATCCAACATTTCTTCTAACCACAATTTACAATGCTTAACTCTATTTTTGCTTTCCTTTTGTATTAAGCAAGCTTAAAAATGGGTGACGCCGTCATGAGAGAGTTTGGGGCAGCGGCCCCCTACCTGAGGAAATCAGACAAGGAGCGTCTGGAGGCTCAGACTCGTATATTTGACATGAAGAAAGAATGTTTTGTTCCTGACACTGAGGAGGAGTTCGTGAAGGCTTCCATCACCAGCCGCGAGGGGGACAAAGTCACCGCTCAAACTGCAAAGGGGAAGGTCAGTCATACTGGCAGGACCCAAAATCTCAGAGGTGAAGAAAGCTACCTATTAAGTGAGAAACTAAACAAGAAAAGACAGGAGGCAGATGATCGTCCCATTCCAAGCTGCACATAAATAATTTTAATCTATGTCTGTCAAATCATCTTTATGTACTATATACAGATTACCACTGTCTACTTCAACATAATCTCCAGTTTAAATGAAAAAAAAATCTACAAATGAATGAAATTGTTGTCCATCTAATTGCCTCCAAAGAAGGAGTGGCTTACTTTAATGACAGGCAAACACACTAAGTTGCAAACCATGATGGCCTCGCAATGATGGTTTTGTTGATTATAGTAAATATAATATAATATAGTATTGAAAATATGCTAAAATCATTGAATTTTCTTTGTCTTCAGACTGTGACTGTGAAGGATGTTGACGTGCACCCTCAGAACCCGCCAAAGTTTGATAAAATTGAAGACATGGCCATGTTCACTTTCCTTCATGAGCCCGCTGTGCTGTTTAACCTCAAAGAGCGTTACGCAGCATGGATGATCTATGTGAGTTAAGAGCTTTGAAAGCTATGTGAACGATGTCAGCTTCAAGTGCCAGTGATAGCAGACCATCCCATTACCTTTTGTCTGTCTTTGCCAGACCTACTCTGGGCTGTTTTGTGTCACTGTCAACCCTTACAAGTGGCTGCCAGTCTACAACCAAGAGGTGGTTGTTGCCTACAGAGGGAAGAAGAGGAGTGAAGCTCCTCCTCACATCTTCTCCATCTCTGACAACGCTTACCAGTACATGTTAACTGGTAATTAAAGATTTTTATGGACTATGCTCATATCAATATGATGGACACAATTTATGGAGATTGTTTACGTAGTTTTGAAATCCCTCTTGTATGTCCTTTCCAGACAGAGAAAATCAGTCTATTCTCATCACGTAAGTTGGATTTTAGTTCTTGGTTGGTTTTTGTAAGGCTTTATTAGCAGAATGAGGCCTGAATTTAATCTATAATGCCATCATTACTGGTATTATTGTTTGCTCATTTGGAAGACATAATTAAAGACATTGTTGATTAAATGTCAGTGTAATTTCGCATGCTTTTTCCACAGTGGAGAATCTGGTGCTGGGAAGACTGTCAACACCAAGAGAGTCATCCAGTATTTTGCCAGCATTGCAGCTGGCAGTGGGAAGAAAGAAACAGGCTCTGAGAAAAAGGTGTCTATCCTAATTTTGCAAAATTGTAAATCTATAATTTTTTCTTGTGTATTGCATTCCATAAGATTACTGTGTTTCCAGGGTACCTTGGAGGATCAAATCATTCAAGCTAACCCAGCTTTAGAGGCCTTTGGAAATGCCAAGACCATTAGAAATGACAACTCTTCCAGATTTGTAAGTTTCACTTATAAAATATAAAAAGTAATAAAAAAAAAAAAAAAGTATTTGTACTCTAAGTGTTGTACTTTAACACATTTCTTTTTTTTAAACCAGGGTAAATTCATCCGAATCCACTTTGCTGCCAGTGGAAAGCTTGCATCGGCTGATATTGAGACATGTTGGTAACACTTCATACATATAATCGATTATAGCAACAGCTAGTATGTATGTATGTATGTATGTATGTATGTATGTATGTATGTATGTACCGTATTTTCCGCACTATAAGGCGCACCGGATTATAAGGCGCACCTTCAATGAATGGCCCATTTTAAAACTTTGTCCATATATAAGATATATACATTCGGCCCGCGGGCCGGACTTTGGACACGCCTGCTCTAGTGGCTCAATATTGGTCCATATATAAGGCGCACCTGATTATAAGGCGCACTATCGGCTTTTGAGAAAATTGGAGGTTTTTAGGTGCACCTTATAGTGCGGAAAATACGGTATGTATGTATGTATGTATGTATGTATGTATGTATGTATGTATGTATGTATGTATTTATTGTCACACCTGTTTTCAATATGCGTCTATAGATCTGTTGGAGAAGTCCCGTGTCACCTTTCAGCTTAAGGCTGAAAGAGATTACCACATCTTCTATCAGATTCTCTCACAGAAAAAACCTGAGCTTTTGGGTAAATAAAAACAGCTGACTAAGGCTTGTTTTGCTGTGCATGATTCAAAAAGTAATATTTTTTTCCCACTCTTGTAGAAATGATGCTTATCACCAACAACCCCTACGACTATGCATTCATCTCCCAAGGAGAAACAACTGTCGCCTCTATCAATGATGCTGACGAGCTTATGGCCACTGATGTGAGAAAATCAAACATATTGCTTGTTACATTTTCCAGTATTACTATTTTTTGAGGTAGTGCAGAAAAAAAAAATCATATCGAGACAGGCAATCAAAATCATTTGCATATTAATCTCAGGATGCCTTTGATGTGCTGGGCTTCACCCAAGAGGAGAAGAATGGCATTTACAAACTTACGGGTGCCATCATGCACTATGGTAACATGAGATTCAAGAACAAGCAGCGTGAGGAGCAAGCAGAGGCTGATGGCACGGAAGGTAAAATTGACTGGATTTCAAAAACAGATTAATTAAGATGGAAAAAAAAATGATTCAGATTTTTCATACTTAATTTCTTCAGATGCTGACAAAGTTGCTTACCTGATGGGCTTAAACTCTGCTGACCTCATCAAAGGTCTCTGTCATCCAAGAGTTAAAGTGGGAAATGAGTGGGTCACCAAGGGACAAAATGATAAGCAGGTAAATATTACAAAAGTGGTGGAAATGTTTTTTGGTCTAGTAAAATCAAGATGTATGTAGCATTAGGACTGTACACTATAGCTTACCCATTGTATGATTTGCTGCAAAACATGATTTCTACTACAGTACGGTGTATAGCTCACCTGATTACGATCACACACCATAAGTGGACTCATTACTTGTTTTTTCTTTTTTTCTAGGTCTCCTATGCTGTTGGTGCACTGGCCAAGTCAGTGTATGAGAAGATGTTTCTGTGGATGGTGATCCGTATTAATCAATCTCTGGACACCAAGCAACCTCGCCAGTACTTCATTGGGGTTCTGGATATTGCTGGATTTGAGATCTTTGATGTGAGCTTTGTCTTGTATTGTTTTGTATAAAGATGACATTTGGTTAAATTTTTAATCGCTTTCTCTTTCAGTTCAACACATTCGAGCAGCTTTGTATCAACTTCACCAATGAAAAACTGCAACAGTTTTTCAACCATCACATGTTTGTGCTGGAGCAAGAAGAATACAAAAAAGAAGGCATTGAATGGACTTTTATCGATTTTGGTATGGATTTGCAGGCCTGTATTGACCTGATTGAAAAGGTGAGAGACACTTTTCTGAGAGGCTATGACTGATCAGACATAACATTGAAATCTAAAATGTCATGTTCTCCTCAGCCCATGGGTATCATGTCCATCCTTGAAGAGGAGTGCATGTTCCCCAAAGCCAGCGATGCAACCTTTAAAGCTAAGCTCTACGACAACCACCTCGGGAAATCCAGCAACTTCCAGAAACCTAGAATAGTCAAAGGGAAACCAGAGGCCCACTTTGCTCTGATGCACTATGCTGGAACTGTTGATTACAATATCAACAACTGGCTGGTGAAGAACAAGGATCCTCTAAATGAGACTGTTGTTGGACTGTTCCAGAAATCTAACCTCAAATTATTGTCTTTACTCTTTGCGAATTATGCTGGATCAGATTCAACCGCAGGTAAAATTGAACTCAATCCACCCCACCCATTCTTGCTTGTGTCGCTAAAAAGGGTACTTAAAGTTGGCCCTCGTTAACAGATGGTGGAAAAGCCAAAGGAAGCAAGAAGAAGGGTTCATCTTTTCAGACTGTGTCGGCCTTGCATAGGGTCAGTATACGTACAAGAAACTTGCTTTTCAATGAAGAATTGATTACAGTTATCACCCAGGTTAGTTGCAAACATTGTATCATTACCTTCACAGGAGAATCTGAACAAGCTGATGACCAACCTGAGGTCTACTCACCCCCACTTTGTACGTTGCATCATCCCCAATGAGACCAAGACTCCTGGAGCCATGGAGAACCCTCTGGTGATGCACCAGCTGCGTTGTAATGGTGTGCTGGAAGGCATCCGAATCTGCAGGAAGGGCTTTCCCAACAGGATCCTCTATGGAGATTTCAAACAGAGGTAGCACCAGATAACTTTTATCCCCGCCAAAATTGGAAATTCACAGGGATTATTATTTGATCCATGTGTTTTTAGATATCGGATCTTGAATCCTGCTGCTATCCCTGAGGGTCAATTTATCGACAGTAAGAAGGGCGCAGAAAAACTTCTTGGGTCTTTGGATATTGACCACAATCAATACAAGTTTGGACACACAAAGGCAAGTTATAAAGGAATTCAAAAGTATTTTTTTTGAATTTTCAATCTATGCACATAATCCAAATGCGTCACAACAATGTAACTGTTTAGTGTAACATTTATCTAATATTTGAGTTAAAGCATTAAGAATACAAAATTTTATTGTATAATTATTGTTTTATTTTAGCATAATAAAAATGAACATCATTCAGATTATTTCCTAACATTGATAATAAAGGGTAGTTAGTATAGGACCATTACACCTAACATCTACTATAAATATCTTTCTGAAAATTTTAATGAACTAGATAGTAACATTGATTTACATTTTTCAAAAGGTGTTCTTCAAGGCTGGTCTCCTTGGGCAACTCGAGGAGATGAGGGATGACCGTTTATCTCTCATCATTACCGGAATCCAGTCTAGATCAAGAGGTCTCCTGGCAAGAATGGAATACCAAAAGATTGTTGAGAGGAGGTTCGAGGAATTAGGGCTACAGATTGTTTTAATATTTGTGCAAATGTTTGAACAAAGAGTTAAAACAATGGATGATCTTTGACAGGGATGCATTATTGGTAATCCAGTGGAACATTCGTGCCTTTATGGGGGTCAAGAATTGGCCTTGGATGAAACTATTCTTCAAGATCAAACCTCTTTTGAGATCGGCTGAGGCAGAAAAAGAAATGGCCAACATGAAGGAAGAATTCCTGAAATTGAAAGAAGCTTATGCAAAGTCAGAATCTCGGAGGAAGGAACTGGAGGAAAAAATGGTCTCTCTTCTCCAAGAAAAAAATGACCTGCAGCTCCAAGTCCAGGCTGTAAGTTTAATATCATCATTCACCTTTTAAGAAATAATCAGTTATATAAAAATATATGACATTGTGTTTCTAAATTAGGAGCAAGATAATCTTGCCGATGCTGAAGAAAGATGTGAGGGGTTGATCAAACACAAAATCCAGATGGAAGCAAAGGCCAAAGAGTTGTCTGAAAGACTGGAGGATGAGGAGGAGATGAACGCTGAATTAACAGCAAAGAAGAGGAAGTTAGAGGATGAGTGTTCCGAGCTGAAGAAAGACATTGATGACTTGGAGTTAACTCTAGCTAAAGTGGAGAAAGAGAAGCACGCCACTGAGAACAAGGTATGAAAACTGCTTGATTATGTCCTACAAGAAAGATGAGAAATAGAAATTACAATAACTTAATTATGAATTATCACGATGATTTCCAGGTGAAAAACCTGGTCGAAGAAATGGCAGCTTTGGATGAAGTCATTGCCAAGTTGACCAAAGAGAAGAAGGCTTTACAAGAAGCTCACCAGCAAACATTGGATGACCTTCAGAGTGAGGAAGACAAAGTCAACACTCTGACCAAGGCCAAGTCAAAACTTGAACAGCAAGTTGATGATGTATGTGCTTGAGTATGATTTATTTGAAAGGCATGTTACTGCTACCTTGGAGCTAAAGGTTTTGGATGCATTTCCTAATAGCTTGAAGGAAGCCTTGAACAAGAGAGGAAGATTCGAATGGATCTTGAGAGAGCAAAGAGGAAACTGGAGGGAGACTTAAAGTTGACCCAGGAAAGCCTCATGGATCTGGAGAATGACAAGCAGCAACTGGAAGAGCAGCTCAAAAAGTAAATACCATTGCAATTATTATTTCAAAGAATATATAGCCAAGGTACAAATGAAACTTTTGTTTCCTATACTATTTAATGATAAATATTTCATTGCAGGAAGGACTTTGAAGTCAACCAGCTCACTAATAGAATAGAGGATGAGCAGGCAATTGGCATTCAGCTTCAAAAGAAACTGAAAGAGCTTCAGGTAACAAATGTTTCAGGTAATGGTTTGAAATTTGAAGTTTTCTAAAACGACTAACCAATAATGTTTAATCAGGCCCGCATTGAGGAGCTGGAAGAAGAGCTCGAGGCAGAGCGAGCTGCTCGAGCCAAGGTGGAGAAGCAAAGAGCAGAACTTGCAAGAGAGCTGGAGGAGATCAGTGAGAGACTGGAGGAGGCTGGTGGAGCAACATCTGCCCAGATTGAGATGAACAAGAAGAGGGAGGCTGAGTTCCAGAAACTTCGTCGAGACCTGGAAGAGGCCACGCTGCAGCATGAATCCACTGCGGCCACTCTGAGAAAGAAACAAGCTGACAGTGTGGCCGACTTGGGGGAGCAGATTGACAACCTGCAGAGAGTCAAGCAGAAATTGGAGAAAGAGAAGAGCGAACTCAGACTGGAATTGGATGATGTCGTCTCCAATATGGAACATATTGTCAAAACAAAAGTTAGCTGAACATTTTTCTTAAGTTTCAATTTTATAAGTTTAAGGTGATACAGTACTGATATAAAAATTGCAATTGCAGACAACACTTGAGAAGACATGCAGAACGGTAGAAGATCAGATGAATGAATACAAGACCAAATTTGAAGAAGCCCAACGTTGCATCAATGACTTCAACATGCAGAAAGCAAAGCTTCAAACTGAAAATGGTATGTCATTGTGTTGTTTTAATTTAAAACTGTTCTTCACCACTATGTTCAGACATTAATGAAACATGTGGCCATAACGTTAGGCGAGTTCTCAAGACAACTTGAGGAGAAAGAGTCTCTGGTATCTCAACTTACCAGAGGAAAAATGTCCTACACACAACAAATTGAAGACCTCAAACGACAACTGGAGGAGGAAACTAAAGTAAGATGGAGATTTGTAGTTTCGTAATTGTTTTCCATATATTTATAAAATATTTTTCTCACAGGCCAAGAATGCTTTAGCCCATGCTGTGCAATCTTCTCGCCACGACTGCGATCTGCTCAGAGAGCAGTATGAGGAAGAACAAGAGGCCAAGGCTGAATTGCAGCGTGGTATGTCCAAGAGCAATGCTGAGGTGGCTCAGTGGAGGACCAAGTATGAAACTGATGCCATCCAGAGGACTGAAGAACTGGAGGAGGCTAAGTAAGCGTTTGATCCACCTTGACTAAAATGTGACTCATCATTTCACCATGACTTCACTGTGTCTGGCAGATCAGCTTTTTGTTTGTGTTATGTTCCAGCTAAAATGTAAGACGAACAAAAAGTTTATTTGTTGGATAAATGAGCAGCCATTAATTGAATCGTTTTGAATGAAAAATTTTAACAATGGAAGCAATAACATTTATAACGTTTAAATGATTTCTAAAGGAAGAAGCTGGCTCAGCGTCTGCAGGATGCCGAAGAAGCTGTAGAAGCAGTGAATGCCAAATGTTCCTCTCTGGAGAAAACAAAACACAGACTGCAGAATGAGATTGAAGACCTCATGGTGGATGTGGAGAGATCAAATGCTGCTGCTGCTGCTCTGGACAAGAAGCAAAGAAACTTCGACAAGGTGAAGTGTTCATACGGAGGCAACATTAGTAATTGCAGACCACAAAATTGAATAAGTCTGTCTTCATGCATGGCAGTTCGATAAATTAAAATCGAGAGTTAACTAACTCAGAGACCCATGAATTGATGGATATAATTTGATGAGGAAGGGAATTAACCATAAAGTAATCAATCATCATTTTAATTAACCATACAGTTCATTGACAGTAAATGAAAACATGAACTTAGAGTTGTCAGGAGAAACTTGAACACCACAAATACAGTATTTTAAAATACGAGAATGAAACCAGAAATATTTGATGGTCAGTCAATATATGCCAGGTATTAGTATAAAGAACAGAGCTCATAATACAAGATTATGTTGGTGAATACAAAGCTGTTAGCAGTATGTTCATTAAAATGCCTCCTCAATGTGGCTTTTTTCTTTCCTGGTAGGTCTTGTCTGAATGGAAACAAAAGTATGAGGAATCTCAATGTGAATTGGAGGGCTCCCAGAAGGAAGCCAGAGCTCTGAGCACTGAGCTCTTCAAGCTGAAGAACTCCTATGAAGAGTCTCTGGATCATCTGGAGACCATGAAAAGAGAAAACAAAAACTTACAGGGTATGCTCTACTTGGATTGTGCTTACAGTAGATATTTATCCCTAATGGTGCTTGATATTCTACAGAGGAGATTTCTGATCTCACTGAGCAACTCGGTGAGAGTGGAAAGAATATTCATGAGCTGGAGAAAATAAGAAAGCAATTGGACCAGGAGAAGAGTGAGATCCAGTCTGCTCTAGAGGAAGCAGAGGTTAGGAAATCTTACCCGAGAGCAACACATTACCGTCTTAATGTCAATCGTGAATTACTTCAGTGGATTCTTGTGTCTACCAGGCTTCCTTGGAGCATGAGGAGGGTAAGATTCTAAGAGCCCAGCTTGAGTTCAATCAGATCAAAGCTGAAATTGAGCGAAAACTAGCTGAGAAAGATGAGGAGATGGAGCAGTGCAAGAGGAACATGCAGAGGACTATCGAAACTCTGCAGAGTTCTCTGGAAGCGGAGTGCCGAAGCAGAAACGAGGCCCTTCGTTTGAAGAAGAAGATGGAGGGAGACCTTAATGAGATGGAGATTCAGCTAAGTCAAGCCAACAGGCAGGCAGCAGAGGCTCAGAAGCAACTCAAATCTGTTCATTCACATCTGAAGGTAATCTTGGAGCAACACATTTTCACAAAATATTCGACAGACTACTAATTATGACTGATGTTGTCCCATGAAGGATTGCCAACTTCAGCTGGATGAGTCTGTCCGTGCCAATGATGATCTCAAAGAGAACATTGCTATTGTGGAGAGACGTAATAATCTCATTCAAGCTGAGCTGGAAGAACTGAGGGCTGCTCTCGAGCAAACTGAGAGAAGTCGCAAACTTGCTGAGCAAGAGTTGCTGGATGTCAGTGAAAGGGTGCAGCTGCTGCATTCACAGGTGAGAGACTTTTATTATTTCAGCAAAATGGTTAACAGATGACTTTCTGCAACAGCACTTATTTACTTTCCAAACAATTTTACAGAACACCGGTCTGATTAATCAGAAGAAGAAACTTGAAAATGATGCATCGCAGCTTCAGAATGAAGTAGAAGAAGCAGTTCAGGAATGCAGGAACGCTGAGGAGAAGGCCAAGAAGGCCATCACCGATGCCGCCATGATGGCAGAAGAACTAAAGAAAGAGCAGGACACCAGTGCTCACCTGGAGCGTATGAAGAAGAACATGGAGCAAACCATCAAAGACCTGCAACACCGTTTGGACGAAGCTGAACAAATTGCAATGAAGGGAGGGAGGAAGCAGGTGCAGAAGCTCGAGGCCAGGGTAAGACTTCCTCGAACCACGAGAGTTCAGCCGATTCACCCTAACTCACCAAGTTCCCTGTTATAGTGCTAAAAATACGTTTTTGCTTTCAGGTGAAGGAGCTTGAGAACGAGGTGGAGTCTGAGCAAAAGAAGAGCAGCGAAGCAATAAAGGGAATCCGCAAGTATGAGAGGCGCATCAAGGAACTCACCTATCAGGTGGGATTTCTTTTTTTTTCCAGGTAGCAGAAACATTATAAATTCAAATAGCATGTAAGCCTCTTTATACAGTCAGTTTCTTAAATACTGAAATATATTCCATCATTGATATCCATCATTGATGCCTCACACATTTTTCAATGTTTATTTTCATACAAACTTAGAATTAAAGAAATTGAGAGAACTTGAGTGTCTTACCTAGTCCTTATAATTACAGACGGAGGAAGATCGCAAGAATGTTGTGCGCCTCCAGGATCTGGTTGATAAACTCCAACTGAAAGTCAAAGCATACAAAAGATCTGCTGAGGAGGCTGTAAGTTGTTTTCAAAATGTTGGCCAATAAGCCTCTGCTCATTCACAATTAAATGACATCATACTAAAGCAACAACACCCTCATGAAGTTAAAATTCATTGATTATATTGTGTATAATTTTGTGTCGTGTGCTTTTCTGCATGGATCCCTGTAGGAAGAACAAGCCAATACTCATATGGGCAAGTTCCGTAAACTGCAGCACGAGCTCGATGAAGCTGAAGAAAGAGCTGACATTGCTGAATCTCAGGTCAACAAGTTGCGTGCTAAAAGCCGTGATGTTGGCGCCAAGGTAAAGGATGCTTCTATGTTATTAGGCAAAAAGTAATGGATGACTGTCTTCACAAAATTGCAACTCATATTTCTCGATGGTCTTTGATGTAATAAGACAACTGAGGAGTTTATTTATTAAATCAGATATTTCGGAGGAAACTATAAGTATTTTTAGTCTAAACCATCCTGGTTTCACTTACCGTATTTTCCGCACTATAAGGCGCACCGGATTTTAAGGTGCACCTTCAATGAATGGTCCATTTTAAAACTCTGTCCATATATAAGGTGCACCGGATTATAAGGCGCACCTTCAATGAATGGCCCATTTTAAAACTTTGTCCATATATAAATCCATATATTTGGACACGCCTGCTGTAGTGGCTCAATATTGGTCCATATATAAGGCGGACCGGATTGTAAGGCGCACTGTCGGCTTTTGAGAAAATTTGAGGTTTTTAGGTGCGCCTTATAGTGCGGAAAATACGGTACATTCTATTTTTGGCATTCCAGATTTCCAAGGGTTGAGGGTACGCTAGCTTTCTATCCATTCTAAAAACCCAAACGTTAGGTTACCTGAAGACACTATAAATAGGAGTGTGAACGGTTTGTAATGGCCTGTGATTGGCCGGCAAACAATCTGGGCCTCTCGCTCAAAGTTAGATGGGAAAGGTTGCAGCTCACCCATGACCCGAATGAGGACAAACATTAAAATGGATGGAAGGGTTTTCTTGGGCCGCTGTCAATCACGGGCTCCATGGACATCATTTTTCTCCTCCTTATGGCACCCCTGTTCACAAGAGAAATGGTTTTTTTTTTTTTTTTTTTACAGGGCTTTGAAATGTTCTTTATTATTGAGTGTTGTTATCTGTTACTAAATTGTCTTACTTTGTCTATTCTTCATTACAGAAAGGACTAGATGAGGAGTGAAACCCACAGACAACCATGCAACAATTTTGGGGTTATCTGTAGTTAACAGTCTCTAAAATATCTGTAGAATAAAGCAAATGTGCAATAAAATGTATGTTCATTGCTTTTTTTAATCTTTTTTTTATTTTAAGGCAATGCAACAAGCACCTGGAGGCATAAAGTATAAGTCAGAAAGATCTTTTCATTCAATATCATGAATCAAGAATTCAAGAATTGTGCTCACAACTTTGACTAGTACAAGAAGAGACAATCTAATGATGTTGGACAGGTGCATAGCAACTTATACTGAAGGACTGTTATTGAGACACTTTCATGCATTATTTTATTTAGCTCTACTTTAGCCCCAAGGGGTCAAATTATTCGAAATAGACCTGCACACTCAATCTATTTGTTGTTTTTAGACAGCAATAAGGTTTACCGTTTTTTTTCCATGTATAATGCGCCCCCATGTATAATACGCACCCTAAAAATGGCATGTCGATGCTGGAAAAAAGCCTGTACCTATGTATAATACGCACCCAAATGTTGACTTTTTAAAAAAAAATTTTTTTTTTTTTTAAAGTCCCAATGATCGTCACACACGCATCTGGGTGTGGTGAAATTTGTCCTCTGCATTTGACCCATCCCCGTGTGATTTTGATCCATCCCCTGGGGGAGAGGGGAGCAGTGAGCAGCAGCGGCGCCGCGCTCGGGAATCATTTGGTGATCTAACCCCCCAATTCCAACCCTTAATGCTGAGTGCCAAGCAGGGAGGCAATGGGTCCCATTTTTATAGTCTTTGGTATGACCCGGCCGGGTTACTTAAGTCCGTAAACGTAAAATTATTTCAGAAAAAAGATCATCTTTGGGAACAACCGCATGTTATTCTGCCGGTCAGTATCACTGCGCATGCAGTAGCAAACTCGATAGCGAAGAAATATGTGAGACTCTCAACGGGATCACCAATATTTGAGTGATGTTCCAGTTATTTATCACAATTAGTTTACCAAGTCTGTGTTTTGAGTTCCTCCAATAAACCCTGGTCCAAGCTGCACTTGGTCGCCCCGCTCCTTTCCACACTCCATCCGTGACAAGATTTTCTTCAAAAATTGTTGTACCATGATTTTCTTCAAAAAAAAAATAAAATAAAAAAAAAATACAAAATTGTACTCATGTATAATGCGCACCCCAGATTTTAGGACAATAAATTAGTTAAATTTTGCGCATTATACATGGGAAAAAACGGTAATTGTGTGATGGAAATGCACTGCACCTCAAGGCATTGATTTCACTATAGTATTTGCAGAAAACAGAAAAGGTCCAAGTAATTCAGGCCACACAAGCTTGCTGCTTAATTTGCTGCTTGTTTTTAATTAACTTTTACAAAATGACCAGAAAATGTATACATTTAAAAAATAGTATTAGGTGCATCTTGAGGCATTTGTGCAATTTATAGTCTTGTAGAATGTTTTGGAGAAAACAATTTGTGGCTACATTTGGTGAAATAAGTACATAAACTAAGGTAATATGATAATTAAGTTGACATGAAGAATATTCATGTTAAAAATTATCTAAAGAACACTTCATGCAAATACTGGACAGTTCTTGAAAAAAACAAAATATGTTACTCTACCGTAAGGAATAGTGCAGAAGTTCCATTCCTGGCAGAGATCAGATAAAGCTGGCCATCAGACTTGTCTCCCACTGCTTGTTGATCCTAATCTTGCCGAGTCCAGTCTGCACAAAATGTTCAGAACAATTACGGAGAACTATTGCTTCTGAATTCTTAACATAAAATGCACACAGCTATTCAAGAGCTTCTCCCTTCCTGCTTAGATTTGGACTGTTGTTACCTTTAAGCGTCTTCTACATATGACTTTCATGGGGGAGTCTAAATTTGTGCACACACAGCCGTCGGAAGGGAATCAAGGTTTGAAGGTGAGATATCAGCGGCGAAGATGTGTAAAACAGCTGAGAATGAGGCCAACAAAGGAAAAAAACAAATTCAACCAGATATTATGCTGTGCACTGACAAACTTTAAAAGTGAAGGAGAAAACCAGGGATTGACTAAGGTGTATCTAGCTAATAATAAAAATTTGCACTTAAATGAGTTAGTGCTTTGTATAACTAAATACTGAATACTGGTGTGCTAAGAATTAATTTAATTTGAAAATAAAAATAATTAATTTAATTTCTTGATATTGTATTACCGTTTTTTTCCATGTATAATGCGCAAAATTTAAGTAATTTATTGTCCTAAAATCTGGGGTGCAATTTTTTTTTTTTTTGAAGAAAATCATGGTACAACAATTTTTGAAGAAAATCTTGTCACGGATGGAGTGTGAAAAGGAGCGGGGCGACCAAGTGCAGCTTGGACCAGGGTTTATTGGAGGAACTCAAAACACAGACTTGGTAAACTAATTGTGATAAATAACTGGAACATCACTCAAATATTGGTGATCCCGTTGAGAGTCTCACATATTTCTTCGCTATCGAGTTTGCTACTGCATGCGCAGTGATACTGACCGGCAGAATAACATCCGGTTGTTCCCAAAGATGATCTTTTTTCTGAAATAATTTTACGTTTACGGACTTAAGTAACCCGGCCGGGTCATACCAAAGACTATAAAAATGGGACCCATTGCCTCCCTGCTTGGCACTCAGCATTAAGGGTTGGAATTGGGGGGTTAGATCACCAAATGATTCCCGAGCGCGGCGCCGCTGCTGGTCACTGCTCCCCTCTCCCCCAAGGGATGGATCAAAATCACACGGGGATGGGTCAAATGCAGAGGACAAATTTCACCACACCCAGATGCGTGTGTGACGATCATTGGGAAAAGGAAAAAAAAAAAAAAAAAAAAAAATCAAAATTTGGGTGCGTATTATACATGGGTACAGGCTTTTTTCCAGCATCGACATGCCATTTTTAGGGTGCATATTATACATGGGGGCGCATTATACATGGGAAAAAACGGTAAGTTTATTCTTATTTCAAAAATGAATAATAACATTTCAAGATGAGATGTATTCTCTGAGCACCTGTTAACCCTCATCCATCACGAAAGCTGGCAGCTGTTGTGTTTCTCAATCAGGGACAAACAATCCAGACAAGAATTTCACACGGTTAACTTTGTCCTCAAGGCCAAAGGAAAAAGAACAATGCTATGACGGCAGAATGAGATAAAGGGTGTACACCTCTCAGGGATCAGCAGTTGTGCGAGTGAAGTCACTCCATGACCTTAGGCCTCACTCAACGACAGCTGCAACAATTCAGTCTCACAAGTGTGTCACAAACGTGTTGCTACCACCTTCGTGACTGACCTTTCAGTAAACGTTTTGGATGAGGCGTCCCCAGCTGAATGTTTGAAATCTCATTTCCTGGAAGATCTTGGATTCAATAATAATAAAAAAAAAAGATAAATTCCAAAATGACAAACACCTAAAACAAAAATAAATTCATTTACGTAATCATTAATGTATCTGACTGGGCACTTATAAGATTTACCATGATGCATATGTTGCGCTAATTCAGCTTTTGACTGGATTTGTAACAGAATTAAAGATGGCTGTCTTGAGCTTTGTTATAGTTTTGCTGTTATTGGACTTTACATACCGTATGAATAAGTAAACCCTGATTGTGTTGTTTAATAATTTTATGTCACACCTACATAGTCTTGATAATCACCTATGAATGCAATTCTGTTGTGTTCTGTTAAATGATGTCAAGCCGGTCTATGATTGACACCTCACCTCTCTCCCTCCCCAGTGAAAGCAACGAATAGCAGCAGAGCATCCCGCCCAATTAAGAGAAAGCTTTTTATATTGTGCAACCTTTCTCCAAAATTGTATCCCATATTTGGCAGACAAACACCCTTTATTAGCGCAGGGGTGACAGCTGTAAGGTACAGGACATGCCTCCTCGCTTCACTTAGCCAACAGGTAAGCGAAGAATCTTACCTAGTACTAATATTCTTCACATATTACTGTGCTCTTCATAACATTAGTTGATTGGCTTTCTTCATTAGGTTATATTAAACACAATTCCTGTCTTCAAGCAAAGCACCCAAGGTAAGGGTGATTTATTTTTATATTTTTTAACATATATTTTACATGAAATATTATTGATACTATGTAAAGTTTAGCAATCAAATAAGTAACTGAAACTTTTAGGCATGTGTGTTGTATTTATTTGATTTGAATCTCACTGTGTAATTACTTTTAAATTGACAACTTTTGACTATCATGACAGTTTGTATATATTTGTTGAATTATACATTATATCTATACATATTGTATTATTTATACCCATATTAATGTTAAACAGGTTAGAATGGGCGACGCTGCTATGAGAGAGTTTGGGTCGGCTGCTCCTTATTTGAGAAAGTCAGACAGGGAGCGCTTGGAGGCTCAGACTCGTCTATTTGACATGAAGAAGGAATGTTTTGTTCCTGACCCTGAGGTTGAGTTCGTCAAGGCATCTATTAAGAGTCGAGATGGCGACAAGGTCACTGCTGAGACCGAGTTTGGAAAGGTATTTCCTTCAAAGTCATTTTGTTGAGAAAGTATTACATCTGAATTTACACTTATCTGTCTCCAGACTGTGACAGTGAAGGAGATTGACGTACATCCTCAGAACCCGCCAAAGTTTGATAAAATTGAAGACATGGCCATGTTCACTTTTCTCCACGAGCCCGCTGTGCTGTTTAACCTCAAAGAGCGTTACGCGGCATGGATGATCTATGTAAGATAATCATCTTCATTTTCCTGTCATTTCTTGATGTCACGCAATTTAAAAGGTTTTATTTACTTTTTTTGTTAGACCTACTCCGGGCTGTTCTGTGTGACTGTCAACCCCTACAAGGCGCTGCCAGTCTACAACCAAGAGGTGGTTGTTGCCTACAGAGGAAAGAAGAGGAGTGAAGCTCCTCCTCACATCTTCTCCATCTCTGACAACGCTTACCAGTACATGCTGGCAGGTACAAAATCTACATTTCAAGCATTAATGTAAAAGCCATGATTGAAAGGAAGCTTTTTGATTTACAGACAGGGAAAACCAGTCCATTCTTATCACGTAAGTCACAGAAAACACATTTCTTAAGTACTAGTTAAAAAGGTTTCGATGTCTTGTTTTAAACTGATGATGTCACGATTGAACTCAGTGGAGAATCCGGTGCTGGAAAGACTGTCAACACCAAGAGAGTAATACAATACTTTGCCAGCATTGCTGCGGCTCCAAGTGGAAAGAAAGATGCAGCTGCTGAGAAGAAGGTTTGTGTGACATGTTCTTTTTTTAATTTCACTGAATTCACATGTGTTGTGTAAATGAACTATATATAGTTATGAAACAATGTCTGACTTGATTTCTGGATAACAAGCTATTCGTCTTATCTGATAACTTAGGGTACCCTGGAGGATCAAATCATCCAGGCAAACCCGGCTCTGGAAGCTTTTGGAAATGCCAAGACCATCCGAAATGACAACTCGTCCAGATTTGTGAGTGGTTGTGCAATGTCATTTCTCAAAACATGAGACTTAGAGGTTCTTTTTGATGTAGGGTAAATTCATCCGAATTCATTTTGACAACCGAGGAAAGCTGGCCTCTGCTGATATCGAAACTTGTGAGTGGAACTATTTACAATGACAAATTACTGTATCACAATAACACTCCATTATTATTATTATTATTAGACCTTTTGGAAAAGTCTCGTGTGACCTTCCAACTCAAAGCTGAAAGAGACTACCATATTTTCTACCAGATCTTGTCTCAGGTGAAACCTGAACTTCTGGGTAAGTAACAAATTACAGAGAATAAAACAGTTTGACATTATTATAGGAGCACTGTAATAAATATGATGGTTTCTGTGCGATATCATTTTAGAAATGTTGCTCATCACCAACAACCCCTACGACTATGCATTCATCTCCCAAGGAGAGACAACTGTCGCTTCCATCAATGATGCTGAGGAACTCATGGCCACTGACGTGGGCTGAATTTTTAAATTCACAGTATCAGACCAAATAAGCAGAAAAAAATCACATCCCTTTTCTTCTCTGCTCACCAGGATGCATTTGATGTGCTGGGCTTCACCCAAGAAGAAAAGAACAGCATTTATAAGCTAATAGGTGCCATTATGCACTATGGTAACATGAGGTTTAAACAGAAGCAACGAGAAGAACAGGCAGAGGCTGATGGTACTGAAGGTGAGCGTATTAGTAAAAAAAAAAAATCTCATAAAGTGATACAACAGAAAAAAAAGTTCAGCATTGTGAGGCACTGGCTCCTTTATTGATGACCATTAAATTCTCTGACCCAGATGCTGACAAAGTTGCTTATCTAATGGGCCTGAATTCTGCTGACCTCATCAAAGGTCTCTGTCATCCAAGAGTTAAAGTAGGAAACGAGTGGGTAACTAAGGGACAAAATGTCGCCCAGGTAAAGTGTTTTTTGTCTTGTTTTGTTTTTTTAAATCTTACTTTCAAGACAAATTCTTACTTTACTTTTAGGTGTACTATGCTGTTGGTGCACTGTCAAAGTCAGTGTATGAAAAAATGTTTCTGTGGATGGTGATGAGGATTAACCAATCGCTGGACACCAAGCAGCCTCGCCAGTACTTCATTGGAGTTCTGGATATTGCTGGATTTGAGATCTTTGATGTGAGCTTTGTCTTGTATTGCTTTGTACAAAGATGACATTCAGTTACATTATTGTTCGTTTTCTATTTCAGTTCAACACCTTCGAGCAGCTTTGTATCAACTTCACCAATGAAAAACTGCAACAGTTTTTCAACCATCACATGTTTGTGCTGGAGCAGGAAGAATACAAAAAAGAAGGCATTGAATGGACTTTCATAGATTTTGGAATGGACTTGCAGGCCTGTATTGACCTAATTGAAAAGGTGAGAGACACTTTTCTGAGAGGCTATGACTGATCAGACATAACATTGAAATCTAAAATGTCATGTTCTCCTCAGCCCATGGGTATCATGTCCATCCTTGAAGAGGAGTGCATGTTCCCCAAAGCCAGCGATGCAACCTTTAAAGCTAAGCTCTACGACAACCACTTAGGGAAATCCAACAATTTCCAGAAGCCCAGAATAGTCAAAGGGAGACCAGAGGCCCATTTTGCCCTGATGCACTATGCTGGCACTGTTGATTACAATATCAACAACTGGCTGGTGAAGAACAAGGATCCTCTAAATGAAACTGTTGTTGGGCTTTACCAGAAATCAACCGTTAAGATGCTGGCTTTCCTCTTTGCAAATTATGCAGGATCGGACTCAGGTTTGTATTTTATAAATTTGTTGCTTGTTGTTCTATCAGTCAGTGGATTGGATAATTTTATCTCAAATAAAATGATCAATAACACCATCATATCTTATTCCCCTCAAGAACCTGCCACTAAGGGTAAAGGTACCAAGAAGAAAGGTTCATCCTTTCAAACAGTATCTGCCTTACATAGGGTAATCTTACAATGTACCTTGTGCAGTATTTTTAAATTCTAATAAATGATGACAATATGTTTTCTGAACCCATGATGAATCCCTCCACATTATTAGGAGAATCTGAACAAACTGATGACCAACCTGAGGTCTACTCACCCCCACTTTGTACGTTGCATCATCCCCAATGAGACCAAGACTCCTGGAGCCATGGAGAACCCTCTGGTGATGCACCAGCTGCGCTGTAACGGTGTGCTGGAAGGCATCCGAATCTGTAGGAAGGGCTTCCCCAACAGGATCCTCTATGGAGATTTCAAACAGAGGTATTGTTAATAAAGAGTCTACATAATGGGTTTATCCGTTCTCTTAAATGTAATACTCTTTGCAGACACATTCGCGCAAAATATATAAGTCAGTCATTTTAACTTAGACTCAATTTCTTTTAAGGTACCGCATCCTAAACCCAAGTTCTATCCCAGAGGGACAGTTCATTGATAACAAGAAAGCAGCTGAGAAATTGTTAGGCTCTTTGGACATCGATCATAACCAGTACAAACTGGGGCACACCAAGGTAGAATTTACTCATGGCATACACATAATAAAACTGCAGATGTTTTTATGTTTTGTTTTGTTTTGTTTTTATTAGGTGTTCTTCAAAGCAGGGCTCCTTGGTTTGCTTGAAGAGATGCGAGATGATCGTTTAGCTCTGATAATTACCCGAATCCAGGCAAGGTCACGTGGTGTTCTGGCAAGAATTGAATTCCAGAAAATTGTTGAACGCAGGTATGTGGTATTCAGGTCTGACAAAGTTTTCATCTGTATGGGTATATTTAAATTGATAGATGACCGAGATGAGTGATTCAGGACAAAACCACTTTGATTGCTCTGTCTGCCATATCGTCACAGGGATGCACTACTTGTTATCCAATGGAACATCCGTGCCTTCATGGGGGTCAAAAATTGGCCCTGGATGAAGATGTTCTTTAAGATCAAACCCCTTCTGAAGTCAGCAGAGACTGAGAAAGAAATGGCCAACATGAAGGAAGAATTTACCAAATTAAAAGAAGCTTTTGCAAAATCAGAAGCACGGAAAAAAGAACTGGAAGAGAAAATGGTCTCACTTCTCCAAGAGAAAAATGACCTACAGATACAAGTTCAAGCTGTATGTTCAAAATCTATCATCAAAATAACAGATTTAGAATTAATGTGCAAACTGTTCAAACTAATCAATTCTGTGTCTTTTGTAAAAGGAGCAAGATAATCTTTGTGATGCTGAAGAAAGATGTGAGGGGCTGATTAAGAGCAAGATTCAGCTGGAGGCAAAAATTAAAGAACTGTTAGAAAGACTAGAAGATGAGGAGGAGATGAATGCCGATCTAACATCCAAGAAGCGAAAATTGGAAGATGAGTCCTCTGAGCTCAAGAGGGACATTGATGACTTAGAATTAACCCTTGCTAAAGTGGAGAAGGAGAAACATGCCACTGAAAACAAGGTACAACCTCGACAGTCCATGTCCTGAAGACTATCATGAATCAACTAAAAATATATTTCGATGAATAGGTGAAGAACCTGACTGAGGAAATGGCTGCTTTGGATGAAATTATCGCCAAGCTGACCAAAGAGAAGAAAGCCTTACAAGAAGCTCATCAACAAACACTGGATGACCTTCAGAGTGAAGAAGACAAAGTCAACACTCTTACCAAGGCCAAGTCGAAACTAGAGCAGCAAGTGGATGATGTGAGATTCAACATGAAATGTAATTCAATAATCAGTGCTAACTAATCAAATTAATTGTGAATACTTGCCAACAGCTGGAAGGATCCCTGGAGCAAGAGAAAAAAGTGCGAATGGACCTTGAAAGGGCAAAGCGAAAGCTTGAAGGGGACTTAAAATTAACTCAAGAGAGTCTTATGGACTTAGAAAATGACAAGCAACAACTTGAAGAGAGGCTGAAAAAGTAAGAGGTTCCAGGTTTTTAAAAAAAAAAAACAAACACGCAATTATGTTTTAAATATTGTGACGGAAATATGTTTATGTCCACTCACAGGAAAGATTTTGAAATTAATCAATTTCTGAGCAAAATAGAGGATGAGCAAGCCATGAGTACACAGCTCCAGAAAAAATTGAAGGAGTTGCAGGTACAATTGGCCTTTTGATCAATATTTGTTGTTGTATTAATTAAAATCTGTTGTCTGCTGAACAACGCAATCATATTTTGGGTCTTGAGCTTAAACATCCGGTTTGGCACTTGACTTCACATGCATATAGGCCCGCATAGAAGAGCTGGAGGAAGAGCTCGAGGCAGAGCGAGCTGCTCGAGCCAAGGTGGAAAAGCAGAGGGCAGACTTGGCCAGAGAGCTGGAGGAGATCAGTGAGAGACTAGAGGAGGCTGGTGGAGCAACATCTGCCCAGATTGAGATGAACAAGAAGAGGGAGGCTGAGTTCCAGAAACTCCGCCGAGACCTGGAAGAGGCCACGCTGCAGCATGAAGCTACTGCGGCCACTCTGAGAAAGAAACAAGCTGACAGTGTGGCTGACTTGGGGGAGCAGATTGACAACCTACAGAGAGTCAAGCAGAAACTGGAGAAGGAGAAGAGTGAACTCAGACTGGAACTGGATGATGTTGTCTCCAATATGGAACATATTGTTAAGGCAAAGGTACTGTAATTATTATGACAGGTTAGTAATTGTTTTTTTTTGCTCGCTTTGAATCACCTATTTCATAGCCTTTCTCTAATCGGTTGTTTTCAGAGTCATTTGGAGAAAATGTGCAGGTCTCTGGAAGACCAGATGAGTGAATATAAAACAAAAGCAGAAGAGGGACAGCGTACCATCAATGACTTCACCATGCACAAAGCCAAACTTCAAACTGAAAATGGTATTGTTTGTTGAATTCATTTTCTATTATAATCAAATGTAATAACAAAAACACAAATCATTGCTCTGTGAAAATTAGGTGAACTTGCAAGGCAACTTGAGGAGAAGGATTCCTTGGTGTCACAACTCACTAGAGGAAAGCAGTCCTACACTCAACAAATTGAAGACCTTAAAAGGCAACTGGAAGAGGAAGTCAAGGTAGCTGTGTGATGAGAATAGTAATATACATTACAACGTGAGTCACAGCCAGCTGTACGTATTTCATTTTAGGCCAAGAACGCATTAGCCCATGCTGTGCAGTCTTCTCGCCACGACTGCGACCTGCTCAGAGAGCAGTATGAGGAAGAACAAGAGGCCAAGGCCGAACTGCAGCGCGGCATGTCCAAGGCCAACTCTGAGGTGGCTCAGTGGAGGACCAAGTATGAAACTGATGCCATCCAGAAAACTGAAGAACTGGAGGAGGCTAAGTACGAAAAAAATATACTCAAAGATTTTTTTTAAGTTTTATAGTAGAATTAAAATAAATTATCATAATGCAGGAAGAAGCTGGCCCAGCGTCTGCAGGATGCCGAGGAAGCTGTAGAAGCAGTGAATGCCAAATGTTCCTCTCTGGAGAAAGCAAAACACCGATTGCAAAATGAGATTGAAGACCTCATGGTGGATGTGGAGAGATCAAATGCTGCTGCTGCTGCTCTGGACAAGAAGCAAAGAAACTTCGACAAGGTACCAAAGCAAGATGTGCTATCAGAGGAATTTTAACAAGAGTAAAATGCTAATTTTAATTACTATTTTAACATGACTAAAAGCTCAAAAAGATGATATTTGCATTTCTTGAATAAACACATCACCAAAACATGATCTGTCAGGTCTTGGCAGAGTGGAAACAGAAGTACGAAGAGTCTCAAACAGAGTTAGAAAGTTCTCAAAAGGAGGCAAGATCTCTGAGCACAGAGCTTTTCAAACTCAAGAACTCCTACGAAGAATCCCTCGAGAACCTTGAGACTCTGAAGAGAGAAAATAAGAACTTGCAAGGTCAGTTAACAGAAATTCTGTCCTTCAAATTGTCTGAAATATTTTCAGAAAATATTCATGTACAGTTTATTTCTTTTCAATGCAAAGAGGAAATATCTGACCTCACTGAACAAATCAGTGAGGGTGGAAAGAGCATCCATGAGCTAGAGAAGATTCGAAAGCAGTTGGAACAGGAGAAGTCTGACATCCAAACTGCTCTGGAAGAAGCAGAGGTAGGTTGTGTTGCATTAAAAAAATATTATATTCATTTCATCATGAATAGATGATGAGTAGTGTGAATAGTGCACCAACACCAAAATATTTTATCTTTGTAGGCCACGTTGGAGCATGAGGAAGGAAAAATTCTCAGGGTCCAGCTTGAATTCAGTCAAGTGAAGGCTGAAATTGAGCGCAAGCTGGCTGAAAAAGATGAAGAGCTGGAGCAAGCAAAGAGAAACCAACAGAGGGTCGTGGACAACCTTCAGAGCGCCCTTGAGGCTGAGACCCGAAGCAGGAACGAGGCCCTTCGTTTGAAAAAGAAGATGGAGGGAGACCTCAATGAAATGGAGATCCAATTAAGTCAAGCCAACCGGCAGGCAGCCGAAGCACAGAAGCAACTCAAATCTGTTCATGCGCATCTGAAGGTTTGAACTGGCCGAAGAAAAAGCCCTCCTGACTCCCCTTCAAAAACACACTTTAACATTTGGGTTTCCATTTTCAAGGATTCCCAACTCCAACTTGATGAGTCTCTTCGTGCCAATGATGATCTTAAAGAGAACATCGCCATTGTGGAGAGACGGAACAACCTGATGCAGACCGAGCTGGAGGAACTGAGGGCTGCTCTCGAACAAGCTGAGAGAAGTCGCAAACTTGCTGAGCAAGAGTTGCTGGATGTTAGCGAAAGGGTGCAGCTGCTGCACTCACAAGTGAGAGCAACATGTGACATCTACAAATCTACCTTTCTTTTCACTACTAAATAATTACTTTTATATATTTTTTGTTGATTTAGAATACTGCTCTGATAAACCAAAAGAAAAAATTGGAAGCAGATACCTCCCAGCTTCAGACGGAAGTAGAAGATGCCGTCCAGGAATGCAGGAATGCTGAGGAGAAGGCCAAGAAGGCCATCACCGATGCGGCCATGATGGCAGAAGAGCTGAAGAAAGAGCAGGACACCAGTGCTCACCTGGAGCGTATGAAGAAGAACATGGAGCAAACCATCAAAGACCTGCAGCACCGACTGGATGAAGCTGAACAAATTGCAATGAAGGGAGGGAAAAAGCAAATACAGAAGCTTGAGACTCGGGTGAGTATACCACACAATTTGGTAACAATTATTACCTCAATATCTCGATTCATTCAAATGTCAGGAAATTCAGAGATGATTGGGTTTTATGATGATTCCATTTTGTAGGTAAAGGAACTTGAAAATGAGGTGGACATTGAACAGAAAAAGGCTAATGAAGCTGTCAAGGGTGTTAGGAAGTATGAAAGACGCATCAAAGAACTTACATACCAGGTAACTAACCAAACTTTGAAAGTTGTCAAGTAAATAAATCAAATAAAAATACTGTGTCTCAACAGACAGAAGAAGACAAAAAAAATCTAGTGCGTCTTCAAGATCTGGTGGATAAGCTTCAACTTAAGATCAAAGCCTACAAGAGAACAACTGAGGATGCAGTAAGTAGAACAAAGTCAGTTTTAACCAAATTTAAAGCCAATTTACACAAAAGAAACACAATTATGAGCATAATCTTGTCATTTTCTATAGGAGGAACAAGCCAACACCAACCTCACCAAGTTCCGTAAGATTCAACATGAGCTTGATGAAGCTGAGGAGAGAGCTGACATCGCCGAGTCTCAAGTCAACAAGTTACGTGCCAAGAGTCGGGATGCTGGCTCAAAGGTTAGTAGATTTAAGTCACACTCTAAGTGACCCATCTTTTTGATTTTGCACATTTCATTTCAAAGCTGCACAAGTATATTACATTGATCAAATAATGAGTTACCAGATATTAAAACTTGGACCACACTCATTTATGAAGCATTCTTGTCTCTTTGTTTTTACAGAAAGCTTTTGATCGAGAGTGACCCCAACCGCATGATGGATCTTCTGCTGTTTTGTTTCTGATGTTTTGAATGTTATGTAAATGTCTCCATAAGCATGTTTTTGGTCAGTAGAATAAATTGGAGTGTGCATCTAAAAGATCTCGTTTTTTTTAAATATATTGACAACAGTTTACAATTAATGGATATCATGTTTAACTGACCTACTTGGTTAAATAAAAGTTAAATAAAAATGAAAATTTTTGTGATGCCACCATATAGCAAGGAATAATTTGGATTGTTCGGCTAACTGCTTGGATGGAATTTAAGTGTTGACTATGAGCATTTAATTACACTGGTGAAGACATTTTACAAAATATTTTAACGAGAGATGCAATTAAACTTTTCAATATTATTTTTTTGCCCTAATTGCGAATCACCCCTTGTTTTTCCTCTCGCAGATCAGGTCTTCATAATATCAAAATAATAATAAAATTTATATAATAATATGAGGCAGCACGGTGGGGCACTGGTTAGAACGTCCGCCTCACAGTTTAGAGGGTGCGGATTCGATTCCACCTCTGGTCCTCCTTGAGTGGAGTCTGCATGTTCTCCCCCTGCCTGAATAATAAGTAAGTAATATTTATTATTTAAGGGCTAGATTTAGCAACAGTTCTTTCCATCATTGCTATAAATTACAACATAAAATCTGTATCCGCAAGCTTTCATAGGTCAAACTTAAAAACAAACATGAACATCTCTCAAAATCTGAAAAAAAAGTCTTTTTTTAATTCAAAATACATTAAGGGACACATGAAGCCAGCTCTGATTAAAATTTGCTGTTGATCAATTATTTTAGGCTACTTTCTGCCTTACCAACATTAAGTTAAGTGGGAGAGGTGGATGATTTACAACCCTTGTCAGGATAAGCGGTACAGAGAATTTGTAAAATTATTTGAAAACCATGTATCTTTCCCCCAACTTAACAATACTTTGCCATTTTGTGTTGGTCTATACATCAACCTGCCTCCGTTTTCATGTACAACATAATGTAAAACGAAATTGTAATGAATATTGATTTATGTACTTGGTGAAATAATCAAATCAAATCAAATCTGAACATTATATCCAGTAAACATTTACCCTACTTTTATTCCAAGAGTGCCACCTTGAGGTTTCATTAAAATACAGTATTAGTATACCATAGCCTTAAAGGAAATACATGTAAATGTTTTTGAAAACCTGCATATTTAAAAATACATATATTCTTCTGCAATGTATTGATGAAAACTACAATAAATTAAGATACAAAACTAATAGATCTTTTGCCTATTTATTTTTCCAATTTACACCCCCTAGGTATGAATAATACAAAGTTGCACAAGAACACATCCTTAACAATTACAACTAAAAATATCATTATACACCATATTTTGATGCCAAACATTTAACTATATTTTTCTGGTGTAAAACATTTAATCACTGAACATTTAATGAAAATTCAGTTGATGTTGCAAAATTCAATCAGCAGAGGGCACTTGCTAACTTGATAAGTTGCTAGGTGTGAAAACACTAATGAGTTCATGGTTGATTTCTGTTTAGTTTTCTGAATAAAAGCTATAACAAACTAAAACAACTAACCTTTAGATCAATGGTGATTTTCTTTGTCTGTTTGGATCATCGTCTTCTCAAGAGTGCTGAAAGGAAGAGACACCGACTTGAAATAAGACATTTTGTCAAAATAACATCAACTATTGCACATTATCATCCTAGCAAAATGATCTTTTAATTGAATTACCTTAACCATGTTTGCTTCTCCTGGTCTGCATTTCCTCGACAGATATCTTGAGTCTACACTGAGGTCCGTGGACTAAGCAATGGGGAAGGAAAAGCCAAGACAAAAGAAAGATCAAGTCCAGTGAGCCTCCACCTGAATTCAACACCCCCTTGAAAGCCACATTTCACAATTGTAAAGAACAAATACTATTAATAGCTTCATGGGCTCGTGTTTCATACTCAAGTGAGACAAGGTGCTTCACACCTTCTTTTATGTGCTCATTATAAAACTCAAACTTAGAAGTACTGGTGACAGCTGGGTATGAGACCTTGGATGGAAGGCAACAAGTGCTATAGTCTGGATACAGGCTAAGACTGACATAATTTTTGTTTTATTACAAAGGTGATCAAATTCAAGCATTTAAAGATGCAAAGATGGTTCTGAAACGGAAAGCAGCCAATGTTGCAAATGTTCAGTGTGGATTTCACTTCCTGGTTGCCATTTTTCTCCATTAGTTGCTCTGACAAATGAGCTCTCATGTTTGAAAATACCAGAATCCTTTTGTACATTATTGTGTGTGTATATTATGTGGTGTGATTCGCAACATTTCTTCCGATCAAACACAATGTACATTGTCATTTACGGTGGTCACCTGTCATTGTGAATCAGAGGAGCAATTAAAATACATCAAGTCAACGTGTGTCCCCAAGCTGTCCTCTGAATTTACAATTTCCCAGGGGTAGCAAAGAGCAATGTAACAAGTTATCTTTGTACTCAAACGTACAATGTTGTGGCAACGGCTCGTGCACTCTGCTGCTTTTGCATAGAAGCTAGCAGTGAAGGTCAAAGTGAATTAAATTTTATTCAGTTATAAATTGTTTTTTTTACATTTGTATTTTTTATTTATTGTAAAGGCACTATATTTATTTCTTCCTTTTTTATGTTTATAATTTTGTCTTTTAAATGTGCTGGCATTGACGTTATAGCACTCCAGTTGCAACGGCAATTACCCCTCCCAAAAAAACCAATGTGCATGACAATTCTGCAGGGAAGTCTACGTCTGAACCAGATTTGAAAAAGGTTCCTTAAATGGTTATGCCGGTTAAAAAACAAACTTCACATTGGCAGATCCATGCTTTCATATACCTCACTTATTGTGTGGAGATATGGAGGTCCTGCTCATCAGTATTGGTACCCTTCATTTTTTGCATAAACTGCCAGAAAGGTCTATTTTTGTTTCTTCTTCTGTCCAGTAACCATTTCTCTGCAGGATTGTGATTTGTCCAGATACTCCTTGGCAAACCATAGTTGTTCCTTTTTATATGCTTGCCTCAAGATTGGTGTCTTCCATGGCCTTTGCCCATGACGCACTGCTCGGTTCAGTGTACGGCATATGGTACAAGTTCAAACCATGATCCCAGACTTTTCCAGGTTAGCCTTCAGGTCTCTTTGGATGTTTGACATTAAAGTCGAGAGTTAAAATCACCGACAATTTAGAATAAGAAATTCTCATTTGTGAGTTCTAATACTGATTTACAGGACAGTGTGCCAATATTAGTGACACAGCCAGCACACTTTGAGTTTTCCCTACCATTGTTTGAATGGGGTGTTTATCTTTTCTATTTCATAAAAAGGTTCTCTAGAGTAAAGAAAATGTTTCACTTTTTTTTTTCTCAAAGATGTTCCACATTATGCACTTTAACTTCATGGGTGCTAATAATGAAGAGCAGACGTAACGAATGTTAGCTTGTGCTATGCGCCTTCAAGGTTAGTAAAACCTTCCCGGATAGCTCATATAAGGAGTTCTGATTGATTAGCTGTAACCCCGGGCAGAGAAACTGCTCCTCAAAATTAGAATGTCAAGGGAACTCATTGATTGACTCCTCAAAGAATAAAAAAGGTTTTTAGCCTAAGGGTGATTATAGGCATTACCATAAAATACATCCAGAAATATTTTGTGCAAAGAAAGTCAAGAGTGTCAAGATACAATAGATTGGACCAGTCTTCTTCTACTAATGTACAGTAACAGTATATGACAGCATGAAGTGAGATGGAAATGACAATGCCTTAAAAAAAAAACAATCGAACAATTTTAAGAGCCCTGGGGCCGAGGGTATAGATCTACAGTAACTGTAAATAGTGATGAGTGATCATAAAGAGATGTCACAGCTGTGACCTTGGCCCTGTCTTGTCTTTTTGAAGGCAGCAGCTGCAACTCTCCAGTCTCCCTCTTGAAATGTTTTTCACACCATATCACTTGACAGACTATTGTTGATCTTGATGTGTTCGGGGTCTCATAAAATCTGGTTGCTTACAAGCCCATAAATACTTAATTTAGAATCAGAATAGGCCCAATGTCTGTACAACATAATTAGACAAACTATCATATAGATAATACAATTAAATCTATGGCGTACATTGATTATAGGTCATGCGGTTTGTTTTCTGAGGTTATTTAATACAAAATATCTATTAGTAATTAAACAATAAATTAAAAAAAATAAGTAAAGACAAACCCAATATAAGAAAAATCACCATAGAAATACGCTGTTCCAATTGGCATCCTACAATAAAATTGCTATTATTAGTTGCTATAGTACTTCTGTATTTGATAGAGTCGTCTGCTTCTCCCCACCTACAACCACCCCTTCCTACGTCATGTCCAACCTCGCTTATTGTTCTTTTGTGGACAAGGTGATAGCAACAAATAGCAGCACAAGACTCGACCCAATCTGGGGATGTCTTTTTTCTGATATGCAAATAGGAAGCCATCCGTCTCATATCCATCACCTTATTTGGCTGAGTAACAACCTTTATTAATGGAGAGGACACCTAGCATCAGCTACCACAACCATTATTCCGCTTGACAGAGTTTGACATCTTAAGGTAAGCACAACAGAATATATTATTTACATTAGATTAACATGCATTTGTCCTCCAATTAACGTTTTTTGTTGACCATGTCTATAGTAGATCATAATGGATGAGACATTCAAATGTTCTAATAGTAGACTAATAGACTAATTGTTTGTTACAATGTAAATATTATAAAATACATATTTTTAACGTAAATAAACACATAATTTACTTAAAATGTGGAGTGAAAGGCAACTGGAACATGGTTGTGATCAAACATTACATTGTCTCTTGACAGAAGACATAAAAAGGAGCAAAATGGGTGACGCAGCAATGGCAGAGTTTGGGGCAGCTGCCCCTTTTCTTAGAAAGTCAGACAAGGAGCGTTTGGAAGCCCAAACTCGACAATTTGATATGAAGAAGGAATGCTTCGTTCCAGACCCTGAAGTTGAGTACGTCAAGGCATCTGTTACAAGTCGAGATGGTGACAAAGTTACTGCTCATACTGAGTTTGGAAAGGTATATTTTTAATAGTCTTTTAGTTGAAACCCTAAAAAAATGACATGCTTTCATTTTAAGAGTGCATTATTTATTTCTCCAGACTGTGACAGTGAAGGAGATTGACGTACATCCTCAGAACCCGCCAAAGTTTGATAAAATTGAAGACATGGCCATGTTCACATTCCTTCATGAGCCCGCTGTGTTGTTTAACCTCAAAGAGCGTTACGCGGCATGGATGATCTATGTAAGATAATCATCTTCATTTTCCTGTCATTTCTTGATGTCACGCAATTTAAAAGGTTTTATTTACTTTTTTTGTTAGACCTACTCCGGGCTGTTCTGCGTGACTGTCAACCCCTACAAGGCGCTGCCAGTCTACAACCAAGAGGTGGTTGTTGCCTACAGAGGAAAGAAGAGGAGTGAAGCTCCTCCTCACATCTTCTCCATCTCTGACAACGCTTACCAGTACATGCTGGCAGGTACAAAATCTACATTTCAAGCAAGTAAAAGCCATGAATGAAAGGAAGCTTTTTGATTTACAGACAGGGAAAACCAGTCCATTCTTATCACGTAAGTCACAGAAAATGCATTTCTTAAGTACTAGTTAAAAAGGATTCGATGTCTTGTTCTAAACTGATGATGTCACGATTGAACTCAGTGGAGAATCCGGTGCTGGAAAGACTGTCAACACCAAGAGAGTAATACAATACTTTGCCAGCATTGCTGCGGTTCCAAGTGGAAAGAAAGATGCAGCAGCTGAGAAAAAGGTGACACATATCTGCATATTTTTCCTGAAAAGTGTGACTGAATTACAAACGATGTGACCTGAGCGGTGTTTGAATTTTAGGCTTCACCAAATTTAAAATAATCACAGCCATGTTTATTTCCCCACACACCTTGTCCAAAAGAAAGCAACTCACATATTTTGTCTTCAGGGTACCTTGGAGGATCAAATCATCCAGGCGAACCCTGCTCTGGAGGCCTTCGGTAATGCTAAGACAATCAGAAATGACAATTCTTCGAGATTTGTGAGTATGTTCATTCATTGAGGCAAATTTAGAAATGCCACATTATCGAAATGAATGTTCAACACTTTGCTCTTCAGGGAAAATTCATCAGAATTCATTTCGACAATCGAGGAAAGTTGGCGTCTGCTGATATTGAGACCTGTAAGTGAAGCATTATCTTTCCACATATTTTTTCCAAAACACATCTTCAAGTGTTGCGTGATACAACTTGAGAAAGGCAAGTAATACAAAGTGATCAGACATCCTGAATTAACTTAATTTACTATACATGGAAACTGTACATACTGGAAGAACATGCAAATATCTCTCAAATGATTTGTATTTAGCTGCAAGCAATGACCTTCTTGTTTTGCGCAACAATGCTAACTTATTTTTGCTATTTTTTATGTTTAAATGTTAAACATACATTAATTTTCCATATGTATACATAAAACAGATCTTCTGGAAAAGTCTCGTGTGACCTACCAGCTCAAAGCTGAAAGGGACTATCACATTTTCTACCAAATTTTGTCTCAGGTGAAACCTGAACTTCTTGGTAAGTAATCATAAGCAAATGATATTTTAGCAGCTGGGATTATTACAAAATCAATACTTGCTCTAAGTAACTATTTTAAAAAATTGGTGTAACATAATTTTAGAAATGCTGCTGATCACCAACAACCCCTACGACTACGCCTTCATCTCCCAAGGAGAGACAACTGTAGCCTCCATCAATGACTCTGAGGAGCTTATGGCAACTGATGTGAGGGGGGAAAAAAGCCGTATACTTTCAAATCCAACAGTTTAATCAATGTTTTGATTGTTTCATTTTTTAATTTTCAGGCGGCCTTTGACGTGCTTGGCTTCACTCAAGAGGAGAAGAACAGCATTTATAAGCTAACAGGTGCCATTATGCACTACGGTAACATGAAGTTTAAACAGAAGCAGCGAGAAGAGCAGGCAGAAGCGGACGGTACTGAAGGTAAGCTAATATTTGCCCACTTTTCCTTAACAATTATTATTATTTTTTTTAATTTACCGACATGGTGTTATGGTCAAACTCAGTCAAGCTTCTCCAAGAGGTATTACATCAAGCGAAGGGTCTGGTTTATGTGGGGAAAAAATATTTATCTTGGTCTTTACCTTGCACTTGTGTAACCTCCTCGAGCTTCCCCCAGATATCAAAGCAATAACAGAAACAACAGAAATAAAGATGTTCAATAAAGACAGGCCGTATGAAAATATTCTCCCTACAGTTGCTGACAAAGTTGCTTATCTGATGGGCCTGAACTCTGCTGACCTCATCAAAGGTGTTTGTCATCCAAGAGTTAAAGTAGGAAATGAGTGGGTCACTAAAGGACAAAGTGTTGCCCAGGTATGTACATATTTGTGGGGAATCTTTTGAGGAAATAATTGGAATAGGTATTAGAAATGTATCAATTATTTTCTAGGTTTACTATGCTATTGGTGCACTGGCCAAGTCAGTGTATGAGAAGATGTTTCTGTGGATGGTGGTCCGTATCAACCAATCGCTGGACACCAAGCAGCCTCGTCAATACTTCATTGGTGTTTTGGATATCGCTGGATTTGAGATCTTTGATGTGAGCTGTGGTTAATTAATCATGGAGTAAAATCCGATTTCAGCTCTGTAGATAATAGGACAGAGTTGAAAATGAGAAAACCTTTCCACTTTCAATTACAGTTCAACACCTTCGAGCAGCTTTGTATCAACTTCACCAATGAAAAACTGCAACAGTTTTTCAACCATCACATGTTTGTGCTGGAGCAGGAAGAATACAAAAAAGAAGGCATTGAATGGACTTTTATAGATTTTGGTATGGATTTGCAGGCCTGTATTGACTTGATTGAGAAGGTGAGTAATGTGTTATTAAAATATGGTTGAGCAATGTAGATTCTACTCAACGTGTATTTTGTTTTCCTTAGCCCATGGGTATCATGTCCATCCTTGAAGAGGAGTGTATGTTCCCCAAAGCCAGTGACACCACCTTTAAAGCTAAGCTATATGACAACCATCTAGGAAAATCCAACAACTTCCAGAAGCCCAGAGTCATCAAAGGGAGACCAGAGGCTCATTTTTCCCTTGTCCACTACGCTGGCACCGTTGACTATAATATCAACAACTGGCTTGTAAAGAACAAGGACCCCCTAAATGAGACTGTTGTTGGACTTTTCCAGAAATCTAACCTCAAACTATTATCAATTCTTTTCGCTGGGTATGCAGGAGCTGATTCTGGTATGTTGAGCTTTAAAAAAATTGTCTTTGTGAATAAAATGTTTGAGAAATACAAACCTTGAACGTGATTGCTTCCAGTGCAATGCGTTTTACAATTCAGTTTTGTTCATTTAGATTCTGGCAAGGGAAAAGGTGCCAAGAAGAAAGGTTCCTCGTTCCAGACAGTGTCTGCTTTACATAGGGTAAGACATTTCCCTATTTTTTTTTTTAAAATAGTCACAACTATGAAAGGCTCACTGATTACATAGCAACATTAAAGAAAGCAGCAACACACAATGCTTTTAATTCTGGATTACTCTCATTGACAAATTGACAAACTATCACAGGTAAAATCAGAGAACATTTATTCAAGATGTCCATGGTTGCATTATCATTATCATCATCATGATAAAACAATTTAAGTTTGTGGCACTTAAGGACACTACAGAGATATATATTACCGTATTTTCCGCCCTAAAAGGCGCACCGGGTTATAAGGCGCACCTTCAATGAACGGCCCATTTTAAAACTTTGTCCATATATAAGGCGCACCGGATTATAAGGCGCATAAAATAGAAGCTATACTGCATCAAACTGAGGTTGACTAGGGTTGCGGTATGCATCCACTAGCCAATAACCAACGAGCCCTCTGTAAACAATCGCGTTTCTCAAACGATCTCCTATAAAATGATCAGAACTGACTAAAGTTCGATCTAACGCATTGGTACTACTTACCTATGTTTCCCTTCCATATCGATCCGTAGATTTACTCGAAACATTAACAGAGCAGCCTATTTTCACATGAAATAGCCTGGTACGTATAGCAGCTATCGCAATAGCATTAGCCATCCGCAAAGTCTCACGAGCCTCAGTTCGCAATCTCCCATGAGCCTCAGCAAAGTGTAAACAATCGCGTTTCTCAAACGATCTCCTATAAAATGATCGGAACTGACTAAAGTTCGATCTAACGCATTGGTACTACTTACCTATGTTTCCCTTCCATATCGATCCGTAGATTTACTCGAAACATTAACAGAGCAGCCTATTTTCACATGAAATAGCCTGGTACGTATAGCAGCTATCGCAATAGCATTACCCATCCGCAAAGTCTCACGAGCCTCAGTTCGCAATCTCCCATGAGCCTCAGCAAAGTGTAAACAATCGCGTTTCTCAAACGATCTCCTATAAAATGATCGGAACTGACTAAAGTTCGATCTAACGCATTGGTACTACTTACCTATGTTTCCCTTCCATATCGATCCGTAGATTTACTCGAAACATTAACAGAGCAGCCTATTTTGACATGAAATAGCCTGGTACGTATAGCAGCTATCGCAATAGCATTAGCCATCCGCAAAGTCTCACCAGCCTCAGCTCGCAATCTCCCATGAGCCTCAGCAAAGTGTAAACAATCGCGTTTCTCAAACGATCTCCTATAAAATGATCAGAACTGACTAAAGTTCGATCTAACGCATTGGTACTACTTACCTATGTTTCCCTTCCATATCGATCCGTAGATTTACTCGAAACATTAACAGAGCAGCCTATTTTGACATGAAATAGCCTGGTACGTATAGCAGCTATCGCAATAGCATTAGCCATCCGCAAAGTCTCACGAGCCTCAGTTCGCAATCTCCCATGAGCCTCAGCAAAGTGTAAACAATCGCGTTTCTCAAACGATCT
Source organism: Syngnathus acus (assembly GCF_901709675.1). Taxonomy (NCBI): domain Eukaryota; kingdom Metazoa; phylum Chordata; class Actinopteri; order Syngnathiformes; family Syngnathidae; genus Syngnathus; species Syngnathus acus. Next base: position 3,758,683 of record NC_051102.1, on the reverse strand, counting down.
CCTATAAAATGATCGGAACTGACTAAAGTTCGATCTAACGCATTGGTACTACTTACCTATGTTTCCCTTCCATATCAATCCGTAGATTTACTCGAAACATTAACAGAGCAGCCTATTTTGACATGAAATAGCCTGGTACGTATAGCAGCTATCGCAATAGCATTAGCCATCCGCAAAGTCTCACGAGCCTCAGCTCGCAATCTCCCATGAGCCTCAGCAAAGTGTAAACAATCGCGTTTCTCAAACGATCTCCTATAAAATGATCGGAACTGACTAAAGTTCGATCTAACGCATTGGTACTACTTACCTATGTTTCCCTTCCATATCGATCAGTAGATTTACTCGAAACATTAACAGAGCAGCCTATTTTGACATGAAATAGCCTCGCGGGTACAACAGCTATTCGGTGACGCCCCCTGACTACAGTTGCCGTAATGCTGGGAAGCGATGCGACCTTGTAATTTACTAGTCGTACTAAAACGTACTGAAACAGTTTGGCAGAGCACTGTGTACAACCAGTATGGATCAACAAATTCATCAGTTGGTCCATATATAAGGCGCACTGGCCTATAAGGCGCACTGTCGGCTTTTGAGAAAATTTTAGGTTTTTAGGTGCGCCTTTTAGGGCGGAAAATACGGTATATACTCTTACACAAAAACCCAATACCTCAAAGCACCTCCACATCTAAGAAAATGGTTTATAGAATTCTCATGAATTAAATTGATGAAACCTTGCAGGAGAATCTGAATAAGCTGATGACCAACCTGAGGTCTACTCACCCCCACTTTGTACGCTGCCTCATCCCCAATGAGACCAAGACTCCTGGAGCCATGGAGAACCCTCTGGTGATGCACCAGCTGCGTTGTAACGGTGTGTTGGAAGGCATCCGAATCTGCAGGAAGGGCTTCCCCAATAGGATCCTCTATGGAGATTTCAAACAGAGGTTTGCATCTGAGTGAATTGTCCATTCAAAGCACATGTTGACTGAATAAACTAGATAATTTCAAATTAAAAATGTTCCATTTCCATAAAGATACCGTATTCTGAACCCCAATGCAATTCCGGAAGGACAGTTCATTGACAACAAGAAGGCTGCAGAGAAACTGTTAGGTTCTCTGGATATTGACCACAGTCAGTACAGGCTTGGACACACCAAGGTCTGCAACTGATACTTTGTATAAGAGAATATTATTTTGATATAATTGTTGCCAATAATAAAGAATGCTCTCCAACAGGTGTTCTTCAAAGCAGGACTGCTGGGTCAGCTTGAAGAGATGCGAGATGACCGATTAGCACTGATTATCACTGGCATCCAAGCCCGGTCAAGGGGTCTTCTTGCGAGAATTGAATTCCAGAAGATTGTTGAACGAAGGTAACAAAGCCAAACTCTGTAAAAATTAATATTTCATGATGAAAAAAAATGGAGGTACACCTTGGCAAATACTGTATGAAAGCCATAGTTTATGCAAGGCCAGGTCCTAAAACGGGCATCCTTGGCTTACTGAATACTCTAAATTGGATTTACGGTTGCAGTCAAAATTATTCAACCATCATTGTACAGAATATTCCTTTCCAATTTTTCCTTAAATTATATACTTTGCAAATCACCAACAAAACAAGAATAATATCTACAGCAAAACAACTAACATTATAAGTGGCAATTATTTTATTTTAAATGTGGCCATTTTAAAATATTGGACATTTTGCAAGTAGCCTTCATATAATATACAATGGGAATTGAATTAATTATTTTGTAGTGAATGGCAGTCAATCTGAATAAATCGATTTGGATATACTGTACAAAGTTCTAACATAAAATCAATGACTGTTGTCAACAGAGATGCATTACTTGTGATCCAGTGGAACATCCGTGCCTTCATGGGGGTGAAGAATTGGCCCTGGATGAAAATGTTCTTCAAGATTAAACCTCTCCTTAAATCGGCAGAGACTGAAAAGGAAATGGCCAATATGAAGGAAGAGTTTACCAAACTAAAAGAGGCTTATGCAAAATCAGAAGCCCGGAAAAAGGAACTGGAGGAAAAAATGGTCACTCTTCTCCAAGAGAAAAATGACTTACAGCTTCAAGTTCAGGCTGTATGTCTACCATAAGAAATACCAATCATTTTAAGACCAAAACAAGCCTGCCAACTCATCATTATGTGTATTTCTTGATAACAGGAGCAAGATAACCTTGGTGATGCTGAGGAAAGATGTGAGGGATTGATTAAAAGCAAAATCCAGATGGAAGCAAAAACCAAAGAGTTAACCGAACGACTGGAAGATGAGGAGGAGATGAATGCTGAATTAACATCTAAGAAACGTAAATTGGAGGATGAGTGCTCTGAGCTAAAGAAAGACATTGACGACTTAGAATTAACCCTTGCTAAGGTGGAGAAGGAGAAACATGCCACTGAAAACAAGGTACAACCCAGATAGTCCATGTCCTGAAGACGATCATGTATGAGCTGAAAATATATTTCTATGAATAGGTGAAGAACCTGACTGAGGAAATGGCGGCTTTGGATGAAATTATCGCCAAGCTGACCAAAGAGAAGAAAGCCTTGCAAGAAGCTCATCAGCAAACACTGGATGACCTTCAGAGTGAAGAAGACAAAGTCAACACGCTTACCAAGGCCAAGTCAAAACTAGAGCAGCAAGTGGATGATGTGAGATTCAACATGAAATGTAAATCAATAATCAATGCTAACTAATCATACTAATTGTGAATACTTGCCAACAGCTGGAAGGATCCCTGGAGCAAGAGAAGAAAGTGCGAATGGACCTTGAAAGAGCAAAGCGAAAGCTTGAAGGGGACTTAAAATTAGCTCAAGAGAGTCTTATGGACCTGGAAAATGACAAGCAACAACTTGAAGAGCGACTGAAAAAGTAAGAGGTTACAGGTTTAAAAAAAAAACACACAATTATATTTTACATTTTGTGACTGAAATATGTTTATGTCCACTCACAGGAAAGATTTTGAAATGAATCAGCTTTTGTGCAAAATTGAGGATGAGCAAGCCATGAGTACACAGCTCCAGAAAAAATTGAAGGAGTTGCAGGTAATATCATTATTCTATTAAAAATATATTTCCTTCACTAAACGTCAAATACATAAAATTGTAAGGACCACAATTTATAGCAGCCTATCTGAACTTAGGTTTGAGAGACAAAAAGACCAAGGGTCAGTTTTGACTGGGTTGCTGCCAATTCACAATTGGCCATTTGTATTAAAATTTGTTGTCTGCTGAAGAACACAATCACATTTTTGCACGGTTTTGCACGTGACTTCACATGCGTATAGGCCCGCATCGAAGAGCTGGAGGAAGAGCTCGAGGCAGAGCGAGCTGCTCGAGCCAAGGTGGAAAAGCAGAGAGCAGACTTGGCCAGAGAGCTGGAGGAGATCAGTGAGAGACTGGAGGAGGCTGGTGGAGCAACATCTGCCCAGATTGAGATGAACAAGAAGAGGGAGGCTGAGTTCCAGAAGCTTCGCCGAGATCTGGAAGAGGCCACACTGCAGCATGAAGCCACTGCGGCCACTCTGAGAAAGAAACAAGCTGACAGTGTGGCTGACTTGGGGGAGCAGATTGACAACCTGCAGAGAGTCAAGCAGAAACTAGAGAAGGAGAAGAGCGAACTCAGACTGGAATTGGATGATGTCGTCTCCAATATGGAACACATTGTAAAGTCTAAGGTACTGTAATTAATATGACAGGTTAGTAATTGTTATTTTGCTCACTTCGAATCACCTATTTCAATGCCTTTCTCTGTAATCTGTTGTTTTCAGAGTCATTTGGAGAAAATGTGCAGGTCTCTGGAAGACCAGATGAGTGAATATAAAACAAAAGCAGAAGAGGGACAGCGTACCATCAATGACTTCACCATGCACAAAGCCAAACTTCAAACTGAAAATGGTATTATTTGTTGAATTCATTTTCTATTATAATCAAATGTAATAACAAAAACACAAATCATTGCTCTGTGAAAATTAGGTGAACTTGCAAGGCAACTTGAGGAGAAGGATTCCTTGGTGTCACAACTCACTAGAGGAAAGCAGTCCTACACTCAACAAATTGAAGACCTTAAAAGGCAACTGGAAGAGGAAGTCAAGGTAGCTTTGTGATGAGAATAATAATATACATTACAACGTGAGTCACAGCCAACTGTACGTATTTCATTTTAGGCCAAGAACGCATTAGCCCATGCTGTGCAGTCTTCCCGCCACGACTGCGACCTGCTCAGAGAGCAGTATGAGGAAGAACAAGAGGCCAAGGCTGAATTGCAGCGTGGTATGTCCAAGAGCAATGCTGAGGTGGCTCAGTGGAGGACCAAGTATGAAACTGATGCCATCCAGAGGACTGAAGAACTGGAGGAGGCTAAGTGAGTTAAAAACACAACTGTATATTCAACAGTAACACAGAGAGTGTCACAGTAGACTAAGGACCTTGGATCAAAATGCAGGAAGAAGCTGGCTCAGCGTCTGCAGGATGCAGAGGAAGCTGTGGAAGCAGTCAACGCTAAATGTTCCTCTCTGGAGAAGACCAAACACAGACTGCAGAATGAAATTGAAGATCTCATGGTGGATGTTGAGAGGTCAAATGCTGCTGCTGCTGCTCTGGATAAGAAGCAAAGAAACTTTGATAAGGTTGAACTAATTTCATACTGATTGCCAATGTCCGTGATTATATTTTATTCTAGGAACACAATTCAAAATATTTAAAAGAATATGGACTGGCTTTCAGATATTGGCGGAGTGGAAGCAGAAATATGAAGAGTCTCAAACAGAGTTGGAAAGCTCTCAAAAGGAGGCAAGGACTTTAAGCACAGAGCTTTTCAAACTCAAGAATTCCTACGAAGAATCTCTCGAACACCTTGAGACTATGAAGAGAGAAAATAAGAACCTACAAGGTCAGTTAGTAATCATTCATTCCAATATTCCATAAACATCAATATCACTTGAATTTACAATGGGTTTCATTTGAATGCAAAGAGGAAATATCTGACCTCACTGTACAAATCAGTGAGGGCGGAAAGAGCATCCATGAGCTCGAGAAGATTCGAAAGCAGTTGGAACAGGAGAAGTCTGACATCCAAACTGCTCTGGAAGAAGCAGAGGTAGGTTGTGTAAAAGAAAATTCAAATTCAATTCAACATGAATAGATTAAGCAGGTGCAGCAACACCACAATATTTGATCTTTATAGGCCACATTGGAGCATGAGGAAGGAAAGATTCTCAGAGCCCAGCTTGAGTTCAATCAAGTGAAGGCTGAAATTGAGCGCAAGCTGGCTGAAAAAGATGAAGAGCTGGAGCAAGCAAAGAGAAACCAACAGAGGGTCGTGGACAACCTTCAGAGTGCCCTTGAGGCTGAGACCCGAAGCAGGAACGAGGCCCTTCGTTTGAAGAAGAAGATGGAGGGAGATCTCAATGAAATGGAGATCCAACTAAGTCAAGCCAACCGGCAGGCGGCCGAGGCTCAAAAGCAACTCAAATCTGTTCATGCGCATCTGAAGGTTTGAACTGACTGAAGAAAAAGCCCTCCTGACTCCCCTTCAAAAACATACATTAATATTTGGGTTTCCATTTTCTAGGATTCCCAACTCCAACTTGATGAGTCTCTTCGTGCCAATGATGATCTAAAAGAGAACATCGCCATTGTGGAGAGACGGAACAACCTGATGCAGGCCGAGCTGGAGGAACTGAGGGCTGCTCTCGAGCAAGCTGAGAGAAGTCGCAAACTTGCTGAGCAAGAATTGCTGGAAGTTAGCGAGAGGGTGCAGCTGCTGCACTCACAGGTAAAAATGCATTCACGCAAATGGTAAATTGATCTCAGTTAGAGGTTGGTGAGCCAATTTGTATTTCTCCCCGATTTATTCAGAACACCAGCCTGCTAAACCAGAAGAAGAAACTGGAAGCTGACACATCCCATCTTCAGAGTGAGGTTGAAGATGCAGTTCAGGAGTGCAGAAATGCTGAGGAGAAGGCCAAGAAGGCCCTCACCGATGCAGCCATGATGGCAGAAGAGTTGAAGAAAGAGCAGGACACCAGTGCTCACCTGGAGCGTATGAAGAAGAACATGGAGCAAACCATTAAAGACCTGCAGCATCGTTTGGACGAAGCTGAACAAATTGCAATGAAGGGCGGGAGGAAGCAAATACAGAAGCTCGAGGCCCGGGTGGGTGCTACTAAATCATGCAACCATAAAATGCTGACCACATCAGAAAGACCCTATTTAAGATTCCAAATAAACAAAAAAATAATTCATGTTTTCCTCCAAACAGATTAAAGAGCTGGAAAGTGAAGTGGAAATCGAACAAAGAAAGTCCAGCGATGCAATCAAGGGAGTGCGGAAGTATGAGAGACGCATCAAGGAGCTAACCTACCAAGTAAGATTAAATTAGTTACAAAAATAACACAAATGACATTTTTTTCATTTAATATTTTTATTTGAAGTATTTATTACTACATATTGTTTTTAATTTCAGACAGAAGAGGATCGTAAGAATCTAGCTCGTCTGCAAGACCTAGTGGATAAACTCCAGTTGAAAGTGAAATCATACAAGAGGAATGCTGAGGAGGCTGTAAGCACTCATAATATACTTTTGTGAAATATTCCCATGTGATAATAATTCTAATATTGTGTTTATAGGAGGAGCAAGCCAACAGCAACATGATCAAGTTCCGTAAGATTCAGCATGAGCTTGATGAAGCAGAGGAAAGAGCTGACATTGCCGAGTCTCAGGTCAACAAGTTGCGAGCCAAGAGTCGGGATGTTGGCCCAAAGGTCAGTTTGGATGTTTTGATCATGTGTTAAATATAACAAATACATCTTGTGGATATTTTTATAATCCGGCTATGCAGAATATTATGAATAAAACTAAATATTTTAATAGCTACCAGTTGTTGCCAAAGTGGACATGGATGATTTTGTTGCACATTCAATTTCTGCCAAATTTGACAAAAATCGAGAAATGCCTAATTAATTGGGATAATTCTATGTTCATCATCATTAAGCAATTGTTTGGTTTTTAACTATCATGGTAAAACAACTTTATACAGTTACAAAGCGTACAGTATAACATAATACAGATCATTCTTGACCAAATGAAATGTTTAAATCAAACAACTTAGACAATATGATTGACAAAATGTACCTAACAAATTTCAACTCTGAGAAAATTGTCACACTCACATTCTTTCTGTTATTAAAGAAAGGACAGAATGAAGAATGAAGCTCCTGGATCATCATTTTGCCCCTGAGTTACCTGTGGCCTGACTGTTGGTGATTCCACAAGTGTGTTAATCAGTAGAATAAAGTAATCTGCATCTCACACCACCGTCCTTTGCCTTTTTATTTCCAATTCTACCAACATAATAATTGGAATGATTTGAATGAGCTGCAAAAAATATATCTGCTTAAAGCCTCCGGTGGCTGTAAGATATCCCACTGAGTCGTGGCCATGCACATGACCTTTCTCACACACACACACACACACACACACACACACACACACACACACACACACACACACGCACACACGCACACATACACACACAAAAAAATTACTCCTAGATACTGCTCAGTTTTGCATGTTTTTAGCAATTATTGTCAAACACGTGTCATGTACGTATTTAATTAAAAAAGAATCTCTGAATCTCACAGAGTCTTAAAGGTTGTAAGAAAGATATACATTTTGGTTAGTGTTGAGATTTACTATTTCAAATAGATAGAAATGAAAACAAGACAATTAAAAAGTGTGAATAGCTTATATGTAACAGGTTCCACCAATCATCTCTAATAAGACACACTACAGCAACATAAACTGCACAGAGATCATCGGAATCTCAGAAATCTTAATTATAATCCAGCTCTTGTCATTAATGACTTAAATCAAATATAGCCATATGTTTTAAAAAGAATAATGGAAATTATTCTTGTACATTTAGTGTTTTCTCGCAATCGACATTCGAAAGAGTACATTAATATTAAAATGCAATGAATTAGATTTGTGATCTCAATATAAATATTAGAGATACAATATGAATATTAATGTGACAAGATAAATGTGGAAAAACAACTTCTTTATAAACTGAATTGTTTTGGTGCAATGTTATATTTGTCTTACCTTGATGTTTCTCCGTTATGCTCCATGCTCCTTGCACTTTCCCTCAGTAGAAGAGTTCTTCTGAGTGTTTAAGATCCCACTTAATTGTCTGAATGGACGCTGGTATAAAGGACAAGCCAAGAAAAGAACATATGGAGGCAAGGTCCAATACTCAACACCTCCTCAAGTGACATTTGTAAATAAGTATTCTAATAATAGCGGCTTCGTCTGACAGATTTCAAACTCAAGACACAGAGTGTCTCACTCCTTGCCTTTGTGCACATGCATGCATGAGATTGCACAAGGATACAAGGACAGTGGACAGCTGAGAATGGCACATTTAATGAGAGGCTTACAGTTCATCCTCATCCTTGATGCCGGGCAGAGATTTAAGGATAAGTAATGGAGTTCAGAAAACTGAGATGTCAAACATTCAAAAAATAATTAGAAATGTCACTCACCATAGGCTACGCTTCACTGGGTAGTGGGCGTTTGGCGTATTCTACGACACAGTATAGCAAGTTACACTGTGCAGTGTGATGGGCAAAGTTGCCGTTAGCATACTTGTCTGTGCACTAATGAATTTAATAATCTGCCAATGAAGGTTCAATTTGTGTGGTTGCACTTATTTCCACTAGCAGCAGTGATCCGTGTCTACCACAACAATCACTGATACATACTGGTTATAGAATGTCATGGTTGTGACAAGTTTTTAAATAATGTAAATACCGTATTACCCGGACTATAAGGCGCACCTAAAAACCTAAAATCTTCTCAAAAGCCGACAGTGTGCCTTATAGTCCGGTGCGCCTTATATATGGACCAAATTCCTAAATTTAAACTGGCCCGAAGCATTGTGTCATGAAATCAATCATAAGTGGCCCGCTGAAGACTATGAATCATGAATCAAAAAGACTATGGATCATTATTTTGTGATTATAAAGTAATTTGTTGCGTCTGAAGTTGAAATAAAAAAGATAAAATGGAGAATGACTTGATTTGGATTAAAAATCGGACATGATGCATTAATGGTGTGCCTATAGTCCGGTGCGCCTTATATAAGGACAAAGTTTTAAAATGGGCCATTCATTGAAGGTGCGCCTTATAGTCCGGAAAATACGGTAAATCAAATTATAGGCCTGATATGGAGCCGGAGAGGGATGAGTTTTCAAAATTCCAAGTTTGGTATTTACTGTCAGGTCATAGTTTTTTGGAGGGGTATTTTTTTTTCCCCAAACTCCCCTTTCAAATGACCTAATCCTTAATATCACGTCACAATCTTATAAAATAATATCTAAAGTTAGGTTGAGTTGCAAATGCATATTAAATATCGCATTATAATGTAGGATAAGCGGTTCGGAAGATGAATTCTTTGTGATTTCACAATACAGGGTGGCAAAGAAATAACAACCCTGTTGACGTCTGCTCTTTTCTTCATCTTTTTATTTCTTGATGAATATTCACATCACTGGTTGACAATCACAAAGAACATCTCTTTCATACCAAATATTCAGAATTGGAGGGGAAGATGAGCTCTAGCTAAAAAAAGATGGATGTCTAACAATCAGCAGTTACTTTCTTGTCTTCCGCGTGCTCTTGCTCTGGTGTTGTGCCCCTCACAATAATTGCGCACACTACAGTGGGCCTATTCAACAACACTGAAAACCAGTTCCTTGTGATATAAATGTGAATGTTGCACACACGTGCACTGAATGTACAGCTCATAATTGCGCAAGAAAACTGTACTTATGTGTATACAAAAAGGTATACAATAAATTGACCCAGTTTTATTTTTTCTTGTTTACAAATGAATTTGTACTTGAGAAGATATCATTTGATGGTTCTAAATAGCCCAATATTTTTATGTTTTGGGAATACCAGCCAACATTTGCCAAATCGTGTTGGTTGGTATGTAAGGATTTTCATCAATAAGGAGTAATACTTTAAAAGATAATCCAAAAAACTGTGGAAGAAAGGGCTGCCCAGTGCGTCCTACTCTCCTGTACCAAATACTGCCAAAAGTAGACATCCGTTTTCAGCTGATACATACGAAATATCTTGAGGTTCACAAATGTTCATGGCCATTTCCAAGCCTAAACACCACATTTGCTGTCCTTTCAAAGAATCACTGAATTTCATTTATCAGCTATCTTCCAGCGCATAACAGGAACAGACCTCATATATGAATTACATCTGATATATTTGAAAACATTCTTGAAATCAGAGTCTCTGAATTGGGACTCTCTCCATAAAGAAAAAGTATGTTTTTTCTTTCTTGCACTGTTAATTTAATAATAATACTATTAGAAGCTGTAACAGGTTTAGGAACACAAATGTTCATCAGTCAACATCCACAACACCCTGTGAAGTATGATTTTTTTAAATTATTATTATTATATCAGGAGTGATAAAAAGGTGGTTCTATCTATATACAGGGGATAGTGAAATCTTAGAGGGAAATGCAGAATTCCAGTGATATAATTGGACACAAACACTTATGGGTGGATATGATCTAATTATTATTATCTACAGTGCAAGTCATAGATCTGCAACTTTACCTAGGTTCTCCACACATGATTACGTTTGATTTCAAAAGCACAATCAATATTATTCTCTTTGAAATGTGACTTCTTCAAAACCTTGCTACAGTTGTTCTTTGCTACTGGTGCAGCACAAAGCATATGTATTAAATTTGGTTGTGGTTTGCCAGTTTGTGGAGCGAGCCAAGAACTTGTACCCCTAAACTGCAGACTTGTAAGGCTCCCACTTTTCAGGTCTTCTCCACCATTTTAGGAGTGAGCTTTTTTGAGCCAAAAAAAACTTTGTATGTCGCTTAATGCATCGCTCCAGGGTGCTGAAATACAAATTACTGCAGACTTTTTTCTCAGACAATTCATAGTTGATTGCAGCTATGATCAAGAAGAGAGGGAAGGGGGGTAGCAGTCGACACTGTCAAAGTGCCATTTGTACCTCGTCTTTTTCTTTTTTTTTTTAATAAAGTCAGCATGAACACTTCTGCTGCTGCTATCACCACAACCACCCGCAAGTATTTGACATCACACCACTGGATGCTTATAATGAAAATCAGGGGTGTCGTCAAGGATTTAGAAATAAAACATTAGGCCACATACTTGAATGGCTCATTCCAGATGGGCCTTTCGAATCACCATTAGATGAAAATTACAAAGCATATGTTATGCTGAAGAGTAGAGTTTAGGTGAGGGCGCACTTTAGCTCAGCTTTTAAATGTTATAAACGTTGTTATAGCCAGTAGCACAACACCAATGACCAACGTTTCACCAGAATCCACAAACTGACTAGAATGATGGTTTATCCAAGATACAACTCAAAGCCATGGTCACATACAGCTTGTCTTTACTACTATTACAAGTTCATATTGTCATACACGTGAACAACTTACTATTCTTATCAAAGTGCTGTTATTCCTTTGCTCAGAATTACAGTTACAATTTAATTTCACGCATGATCCACATATTTTACTTAGGCATCTTATGGATATGATTTGGAGGGTACAGAATAATATCAAATCTGATTATTGTTTTATTGTCGAGATTTTCTTCTTCCTTTGATTATCATAGATTTTAACAATCCAGACAGATAGTTTCCCCAAAACATAGATGCACAGTAGCCGACTATACTCATATATATGTAGTACTGTAAAACAAAGTTTAGGACCTCAAGAAATGAACAAGACTGTGTTGAAAGTGCACAAGAGGAGAGCTGTACATAATGAATATAATTTGAATAGCATCTATGTGCAGGACACACACATATAAATAGCATGAGAGACAGATCAGCTTTCTGAAACAGCCTTACGGTTTCAGAGCCAGACTATCAGTGTTCCAGAGGCTAAGCGGCACTCTAAAAGGTGGATGAGATGGCAACACTTCACACATCTGACATCAACGGCCACAAACACCTCACTAAACCTTCACTGTTTAAGTGCAGGCCATTAGAGTGGCAATTCATGATCTAAAGGCCTTTTGCCGAGTTGATGGTGGGCTGAACCTATATCACACAAAACATTCTGTCTGTAAATTGGTACATCACAGTGTAAAAAGCTGAAATGTTGTTCATGGAGCCAACTCTTTAAGTTTAACAAAAATAATGCTCCGTCATATTTTGGGTTCATTCGTTTAATGTTTTACAATAACCCTACTGAGACAAAAACACACTAATTAACTAATTAATTAATCAATCAATTAATTAATTAATTAACTTAGTCCGAAAAAAAATGGGGTCTATGATCATATCGTGTTAGACAGAATGTAGCGTAGAATCGAAGCGTGTAAAGTCGAGGCTTAACTGTATATTGGTGCTTTTTTTAAAATAATTATTTTAGTAGGAGTAATAAAACAACAATAATAATTATATTCTTTGATGTGTTTTGATGTGCTACACAAACTATCAAAGATGGAAAGTATGACAAACTAAACAAATGTTTGAAGAAAAAAAACAAAAACCCTAACATCTTTCTTGTATTTACAGTACAAATCCAGGCAATAGCAAAACAAGAGAATCAAATTTGACCTCCACTCTTAATCAGTATTTCATTTCTCGGTATCAGTTTTTTCCAAAGTGATTCATCAACATGTTATGCCAAAGTGGCATAATAAATCCACACTTGTATTTATTTGAACACAACATTCTACCCAGAAGACAACACTTTAGATTAGCATTTTTGTAATCTTGCTAAAGGCTACCTCTTCAGCACATGTGTCTGTTTGGGTATATAATTGTGACAGCAGTCGGGATTACTATATTGCTCTAATCGACGTCTAATGAGAGACAGGAAGTGGAATTCAATGAATAAATGGCTGGTTGAGGTAAACTTATGAAAACATAAGAATTTTAAATCAGTGTAGTTTAGCATTGTTTTAATCAACAACCCAACATGTTTGGATATTGGGTCCCGTATTTTCCGCACTATAAGGCGCACCTAAAAACCTCAAATTTTCTCAAAAACTGACAGTCCGCCTTATAATCCGGTGCGCCTTATATACGGACCAATATTAAGCCACTACAGCAGGCGTGTCAAAAGTCAGGCCCGCGGGCCAAATGTATATATCTTATATATGGACAAAGTTTTAAAATGGGCCATTCATTGAAGGTGCGCCTTATAATCCGGTGCGCCTTATATATGGACAAAGTTTTAAAACGGGCCATTCATTGAAGGTGCGCCTTATAATCTGGTGCGCCTTATAGTGCGGAAAATACGGTATTCCTTTGTGTGTGTGCATAGACAGTGTAAAGGAAATTAACAGGTTGAATCTCTTTAGGCCCAACGCACAGCGAGCAAAGCAGTCAAACGAAACTGAAGTGGACCATCGTGAAAAAAATACAGTTGGCGACTCTTTGCCCCGTACCACTCCATTGACCACCGTAACTGCAACCCTGTAATACACGACACTGTATTATTTCTTAATTGAACGACGAAAACATGCCGTGATTGTCGAGGAAGAGATGATGGCCGCATAGTGGAAACGGGTGAGAATAAAGAAGAAGGTGGCTATTTTGAGAGGTTGTCGGTAGTGATTGATTGCCTCATTTACTGACTTCACTTGTGCATTTTGGCAACCATGCCTTGTTTTCTAACCACAGGTACAAATTAAATTATTAATATTAAGTATTATTGTAAAACACAATAGATATGTGAGCAGTGTATTGGTACAACTTGGCGGGTCCCCTTAAATGTAAATTTCGGAAACATTTTTGTAAAGGTTTGAAAATTAGTTACGGAACCCTGGACAGCGTGAGACAGTTCATTTGGTTTCTACCACGGTGCTCGGTGCGACGGGCCTAATAGATCACATCACATTGAGATCTAAAGACGCTATAACAAATCAGATTTGCCTTTAATAGAGCTTTATCTAATTCACCAGATTTAGACTATCCCTGGCCTCCAAATGTATGAACCTGAACTAAACTAAACATTCCTGCCATGTCCCACAGGTCTTGTGCTAAAACCATGTGATCAGAAAAAGTGTTGCAGACACTTTTGTCAGTAGGATGCAAATGTACATGATCCAACAGTTTAGTAGTGCTGATACATTCACCGAACACAAACAAAGCAGTAAGGCTCGTCTATCAGCAGACAATAATCACATCCAGCCTACTGAATATTAATGTTTTCATGTCGCAATTTATATGCAATGTAATTTTAAAATGTGCAGCAGCAATCAATTTTAACTGAAGTTCAACACAAATCAAATGCAAATAATTGAAGGAAGCACAGCAATTAAATAGACACTACTTCTGACGGATATCATTTTCCCTCCCAAAATCGTCTCAATCTATCATCAACTGTCGTTTCACTCTCTCTTACTAACAGTGACACTGATACCAATGTGTAATTGCAGATACAGTATAAGGGTTTCAATTAGAGACAATGCTAAGCAAGCTCTAGTTACCTACAATGACACACAGTGCAGCGCTGTAGTTACCATAGATTTACAAACCATTAAGTGCTGGTTAAAAGGATGATTGTGCCCATTTAAAGCAGACAGGGAATTAGTTGCTATCCAGCTGAATTTACGAGTAAGCTTCAGATGGTTAGGAAAGCGTGGAGCTGGATTATCAATGGAGGTGAAGTTGTTTGCTACTAGTTGGAGGATTAATGGATTGATGAGTAAATTACTAAAGTAGGTGAAGTTACTTCATGAAAAAGAAAAAGGCCAACTAAAAATATTTCTACGGAGCGTTGCGGTCTACAGTGATGGGATTTTAGTTTTGCATTTTACATCCTCTATGCCAGTGCTCATGAGGAGTACAATGAGACGGAAGTTTTACAGACAATAAGTGCTCTTCTCTATGGTGCGGAGAGCTAAAGGTCAGTCCCCTGGCAGGCGGACGTTCAGTTTGGTGATGCGGGATGGAGGGCGGGGCCAAAGGGAAGTCACCATGGAAGGTTGGTTGGTCAGCCGGCAAGCGCGGTGCGTGCCCCACTAAAACTCTGGCGCTGAGATTCAATCTGTGAAAGGGAGGAAGCCAGATTAAATTCGTAACGCTCAGGCCACTGCTATATTGCTAACTACTTTATAGTTGTTATTAAGTGTTTTTTATATTGCATTTTGTGAGTCAGTAAGTGACACAGCATAATTAAACAACTTAGCATTAGAAATGATATTTTTCAGACCCTTAAAGGCCACCATACTAAATCTAACAGCAGAACACTGATGAGGTGTTCAAAATAATGACTATAATTAATATTTATTCTATTATTGTGTGTTTACACCTACTTTTCTCAGCAATGCGCCTGTCAATACTCATGGGGTCCCTCAATCCGTCTCCACCAAAAGGAGTAGGCATGGGCTCCTTAACCCCATTTTCCTTTGCAACACTTCCCGGTGCTGTCGTTGCCTTGGCAACACCTGCCGGTCCTGCACTTGGAGTGCTGTTTGGGGGTGAGGATGTTTTTTCCTCTGCTCTCTCCTCCTGTTACCATTTATAGACATGCATGCATGGTCGGCAAGGACAAAAGCACACATCCAATCTATTAGCGGGCTACTCATTGTGCCACTACTCCATCTAGTGGTGATGACTGGAAAGAGCACAATGAGTCAGCAGACATCATATACATCCATCGATCCATTCTCGACTCTATACTGTAAGATGGAGCCTGTCCCTTGACCTTTGGCGAGAGCACACTGGACTGGTTGCCAGCCAATTGCTGAGCCCAATTTAATTTTCAAAGAACCTACATAAATTTGGAATGTGTGTGTGATTCAAACTCCATACAGGAGCTCCTGAGCCAAAATTGAACACTCTCAACATGAAAGAATTGATCATAATAGCAACTTACCTTGTGTCCATTCGTATGTCCATTTCCTGGTCCCACATTGTCCAGTGAGCCAATCTTGGATTTTGCCTTAATGTTCAGTTTATGAGACTCAATCTTGACATCGCCACCACCTGCAGTAAACGTGTTCATATGAGACCATTCTAAAAGCAAACAAGCACGCACTCACGCGCACACACACGCAAGAGCGACAACCTGGCTTGTGCTTGATGTTGTCCTTGGAGCCACATTTGGATGTGACCTTGCTCAAGTCAACCTTCTTGTTCAGGATCTGCACCTAAGGAGCAGATTTCAAAAAATGAACATTTTATCCTAGCAAATACCCACACTGACGAATCCGCTATGTTGCATATCTGGCATATTTATTGAAAGGATAAATAATCTCTTTTTGGGTATGTGGGGAAACCACAATCACCCTGAATTCTTTGAGGTTCGTTTTGATAAGCTAATTATCATTATTTGTATTTAATATAATTTATGTACTTCAGAATTTATATCCAACGAAACCACTGTAGATTACATTCATGAATAAATACTATAATGTACTTGATGCTGTATGGCAGTGGTATAAAGGAGCTAACATGAACTTATATTCAAATAAATGATGATGTGCATGTTATATAAAAGGTGAATTCCAATTTTTCGTTCTTTTGGGGAAGTACACTTAGAAGTAAGACCAAATGGAAAATTAGATAAGACCAAAATGGAAAATTAAACAATGTATACAAAAAGGAATAAAGTAAGATAACTGCAAATTATACCAAATATGGGTCGCCCCCATCTCGCCTGTGATCAGCACCATCAAGTTCTTCCAATAAAACTCATCAAATCGGAAAGTTTCATTTTAAATTCCTTTAAGATCCAGTTCATTCATGTTCAGACCAAAGTAATTAGAGATTGGTTGTTAAGATTGTTTGTAAAGTAGTTGTGAGAGCACAGATCATGCGTTTTGACATGCAGTAGAGTTAAGGCACATATTAACTCTAAATATAATGAATGCTAAACTTTTCACATTCATCACCACGCACAGAAAAAGCAAAGACACAAAACATACCTTTAAGAGTGGCAGGGGGGGATTTTAAACAGCAGTGTGGCGCTTACGAAGATAAAAATCAGTCCCATAAGTGTAAATACAGCCCAGTCAGGTCTATATGATAGCTTTGCATACCCAAAACTGCTGTTACATATTTTGTTTCTCTTGCAGAAAGCAATGTAGGCTTTTCATGGCTGCTACAAAATAACAAGAGATTCTTGATACATTACAAATTTGGAATTTGCTTAAAAACCTGATATTGAAGTCTCATGCCAAACCAGTCTACTCTCATCAGCAGCAGCTTTACTTACATTGCCACCTCCAGGGACATGTTTGATATTGTCCTTGGAGCCACAGCGAGACGTGACATGGCTGAAGTCCAGCTTTTTGTGCACTATCTGAACCTAAAGACAGTCAGGGAGACACATAGGCAAGCAAGAAAAGGATAGGTATCAGATAGAGGTGTTACAGACAGAAATAGAAAGCAAAAGAGAGATGAGAGCAGCAGAAAAGAGAAGATCAGCTGGCAGCTTTAAGTTCACACAAAACTTGCACTGTTATGGAAGTGTTTCTGTCATTCAACTCAAATGCTTCCTCTTAAATTAGCTCAGTGTTTGAAACATCAGTTAAATGGAGCTAATGCATAAGGCTGTATTTTTTTTTCCAACAAAAGAAAGAAATTCCAGTTCCAAAAATGAATGCTGAATGTGAAACAGATGAGGATACTGACTTAATAACAAAGCGCTTCCATTGACAGCATAAGATAAAGCCAGCAAAGGACAGGTGAGACAGAGCACATGCAACACAATACTGTACTGCACAAAACATTCAGGGTGAGTTTTGGCTAAGCATGCCGTTCAGACTAAATGTTGTTGAGCTGTCACCAAGTTTGAGCAACAACTACCAGGATGTTTGATTAAGGATGGATTACAGACAAGAGAATGTTGATCAGGTCAAGACATCATCATGCGTGATGTAACCTGACACATCAGCAACTTCAGCCTAACTGAGCCCAATTGCGTGTTTTGTTTTTGCTTTGACTTTTATTTTTGGAGTAAAATATTCCAAAAGACACAAAACATGATGACAAGAAGAGAAGAATGCATAGCATTGTCATGAAATAAGCGGACTCACTTTCAAAAGCAGTACCCCGCAACTGTCAGACATAATATGTATTTCATCTTTTAATTCATTTAGCCCTTATCAAATGTTTTATTTAAATGCATTAAGAGACAAAAACACAATCATTTCAAAATACTTTGTGGCTCTGCATGATCGATGTTTTGTCTGAAATTTTAGTTTGTATCTGTGCGAGTGTTTTTTTTTCTTCAATCAAAATCAAAACTTAACAGTATAACAAGAATGCTAACACACACACACACACACTCACACACACAATTACTTATGCTTTGCTGCTGGCTCAATTGTGGGAATTAAATGAACATCTCTCTCGGCTACTCCAACATCCCTAAGTGATATTTGATAGAGCTGAACAGTCATAAATTTCCAGTACCATCTTCCGCCATGTCCATTTCATCTGCTTATATTGCACTTCTGGGCAGGTTCTCTTGTATGTTTGCTATCTATAGGGGCCACTCATAAACAATGAAATCCTTAACCAGCCGTACTTCAAAATTACATGGTGACAGGATCAACCCAGTTTATTGCCAACACAGATCACTATGAGTGAGTGGGGAAGATAAATAAAAAAACAACACTTTTTTGAAAACAGGATTAGATAAAGGGCTCAATGCGAGGGGCGTGGCCCCACAGTTATGCTTATAAGAGCATAAATATTGGGATCTATATTGTTTTTGTGCATTACGGTATTCATGGTAACTAAATCAAATGTTTTAATTATGGCAGGGATCACCAACTATATTTGTCAGAGGGCTAGAATTTTACCGTACAGTCACCTTGGGGGCCGGACCATCAAATAAAGATTAAATAAAAATCAAATTTTGGCTATTGTTAAATTTATATTTTCTTTGTTCCTCATAATGATAAAATCCAGTCATGGGCCGGATTGAATGGTTTGGCGGATTTGGCCCGCAGGCCAACAGTTGATGATGACTGGAGAATGGAATTGAGCTACATAATGTATTCTTCTGTGAGGACTGAAAAAAACTATGGTTCAACATTCTCATGGGGATCCAGAGTACGTATATACAATATGTACTTACTATTAATTATAGTTAGATGTTAGTAAAACTGGAAAAAAAAAAAAAGCCTTCACCCTCTAAAAAGTCCGGTTGTTCTTATTCAAGCAAAAAGCAGTATAAACCGGCACACAGCGGAATGAAATATGGATAAAGTGGGCTTGATGGAAATGTTTCAAGAAGAAATGATATTTCGAAACTAAGACGTCTGATCGTAATGGGAATGAACAGGAAACTGGAATGAAAGTGTGGAATTTTAATACTTCTTAATCCATGAATTGTTATGCTAAATACTGCATATACGCAGGAGCCACAGCACAGCGGAGATGATAATTCTAATTCCAGAAGTAGTCCTGACTTATAAATAGAGAAATTACTCTTTCCAAGGAACTGTTCTTTTTTCAGCCTGATGAAAATGCAACTTACAAATCGTGCAACTCCGTTTGTTTCATATCCGTCATGTATTCGGGACTGATGTTTTCGCATACCACTATTAAAAAATGTTTTATATTGTATAGCATTGTAAATGAAATAAAATTAAGGTTTTTGTTGCCCGAAGAGCAAAAACATTATTTCACTTCAGGCTAATCCTGATGACTAATATTTACTGATCTCAACTAAATTGCAAAACTCCTGCATTATTAAAAAATTCTTAAATCATTCGACAACAACCAAGATATCTCTGAGAAAAACAATTTCCTTACCATGCCAATGAGTACAAATAAATGCCCATCATTGTTTTTTATATTGGAAGTCTTATTTATTTTCTTTTTCGAAGCCTTCCTCAATTTTACTGTCTTTCATTGACCATAGGACACTATGTGGTCAATGCAAATTGGAGAAGAAATTAAATATTGGTGTGTAGAAGTGAATATGCAGGTGACGGCGACTCACTCTGGCCTTGGAAGGATTGGATGGGTCTGTTGTCTTGTTGTTCTGTATGGAAGAAACCTGGGGAGACACCCACCTCCTGGTCAATAAATCTCACAAATTCTTACTGTGTTATAGTTATATAGGATCATTTGCTTCATTATGAAACATGGTCCTAGCAGTTTTGTAGCATTTGGCTGAAATGGAAGCAGAGCAAGAACTATACATTTCAAAATGTATCCAATTATTTCTGTTGACATTTACATAGTAATCATAGAATGAGCATGTTTGGTCTTTCATGCTCATAGTTAACCTCCACCATATTTCTCAAAAATTGAATAAAGGCAACAAGTTTTTCCTTGGTTGTTAAAGACAGTTCATCTTGAAAAAGGTTTCTTCAGTTCTAAATCTTAGGTATAGAGCAAGGATGGGCAACCAAAATGGCCCTTTGGGCATGTTTCCTCTACTACAGTAGATTCCTCAATATGCGCAACAATTTGCAGATTTTTACATTTTTGTAAATATTATTTGGTTGGTTTTTTTTGGGGAGGTGCAGAAAAAGTATAATGGAGGTTAATCTGTGTTTTTTTGTCGAATACTTTGGGTTTTATTTTGCATTTCATTGGGTGTCAGACGCAGATTTTCGCGATTCGCAAGCCGACCTGGGGCAAGCCAAATATTGCACATCAAAACACAAATTGGTTCACATTGCTTGTTAGTGAAGATGAAAAAAGGTAACAAAATCAGAGAGCATTTGCTGAAAACAACACTGTGCATGAGGCTTCATAATGGACAAACAAATATCAGCATCATTAAAGACATAGTAAGCCAGTGCAAGAAATTACAAAGCAGGAAGTGATGTGCTGAAGCGAGTATGTCATACAGCTTGACAAAGGTTGATCAAAAGAAGAGAGGCGTGAAAGAAAAAGGAGTGAACTTATTAAAGAGCACTAACAAGAGCAAGAAAAAAACAAGAACACACAAGACACTTTTTTTTTTTGGAGACTGTGCACTCCTGGCAGAGTGGCAATTTTGTGGTAGAAACTCAATCTGAACACTGTTCAGACCATGGCTAAGTCTTGGCACGGGGTGATCGGTGAATTTGATCAGAGCACCGGCTAGAGCAATGACAATGCCCCACTCATGCGCAGATCAGTCCCATCATTCCTTGTCAGTTCAGCTTCCTGTCTTGCTCCCTGTTCCTGCTCTCATGCTCGTTGTTTTTCAGTTGCCGATCCTGTTTGCCCATCCGACTGACCGACTATGCCCAAACGCCGCCTGCCCCGACCTATTGCCTTTCTCTGACAATGACTTCGCCTCACGTCGTACTTGCTTGTCAGTTCCACCCCTGCTTGTCTTTGACCATGTTTTCACCTTGACCTCCTGCTGCATTGCATCTGCAATGCGCCCGCTCTCCACCTCTTGCTCTTTTCAAGAAACGAGACTAGTGCTGCATTTGGTTAGGGGGATAGGAGGAAAAAAACTCTTGATTTGCACAAAGGAGATTATGCAAAAAGCAGTAAGTTATCACAACATCCCACCTTACAGGTATTTTGCCTTTCCCTGCCAACGAGCCATCAGCATCAGTCCTTCCTCTATTTTTTCCATTACAGGGCACCAAATGGAAGAGCTACAGTACATTTGTTTTATATTTTCTAATACTAGTTTGTTTTGTTACATTTATGGAACTTGGAAAAAAATGCTGATTGAAAAATATCCTGAAAAAAAATGCTGATTGAAAAACAAGCCAATTGCCCCAATATAAGGACAAACACATTGTCACAGGAAATATAGCATGTATGAACAGAAATAATGTGGAAGTGTCACAGAAGGTGTGAGGCCGTAAATTGCAACTTGCAGGATGGTAGTTGGAACAGTACAAATAACAAACAGAATGGCATATGTAAATTTTGCTCATGGATGTTTTATGTTGTAAGCAAACAGGCTTACAGAATATGCGCTAATTAAAACATTAAATACGAAAATAATAATTAAATCAACAACATGAGAATGGGATCTTCTTGTATTTTTTTTCCCCATTTTGGGTTTCATTGTTGTAAATCACGGAGTTGAAACAGTCTATAAATTAAAATAATGCTTCACGGATTATATTTGAAGATGCCCAAGTTATTAAGTTTTAGTATGTAAGTTCACAGTGCACAGTAACAAAGTTTTATCCCTTACCAAAACATTTCAGAATTCAAAATTTAACCTTGGACCCGTGTGTAGTGAGCCCTATGATGAGCAATTAGTGAAATCATTGCAGCATGATTTGCAAAGATAACATTTAGCTTCTTTGGTTGTCCTACCTTTCCTCCACCAGGCTGGTACTTAATGTTGTCGGTGGACCCGATCTTGGAACGCACGTTCTTCAAGTCTGGTGTGGGCGCATTGATGGGGCGGAGAGTTCGAGGAGCACGGGGCACCGTTGGCTTCTTTTCCAGAGCAGTTTGCTTGGGGACAGGAGGCTTGGTGATGACCCGGCGCCGTTGGGTGGGACCGGCTTCACCGTTGGTTGTGTTTGCTGGAGTCGTTGGAGAGGTGGTGGAGGCTGGACGTGGACGAGCTACAGAGACAAAAAAAAAAAAAAAAAATCTCTCAAATGATGTTTTAATCAATTTAATGTAAATGAGTAAAATGGTGTAACATTTGAAACCTGATCATGCACAACCCTAAAAAGTACTTACAGAAATGTAATTGAAGAAAAACACTGTCCAATTTTTCTGACTTTATATATTTTATTCATATGCGTTATGTTTCTCACCTGTAGGTTTGGTTTTCTTGGCTTCTGCTGACTTGTTCTCAGTCTTGTCATTCTTATTTGCTGTAAAAAAGGAAGCAGTAAATAAATGTTATAGCGGGACTAGAAATAGGAACCACTGGGAATATGGTGCACTATACCGCTTATCGTTATTTATGTTGTGGATGAGCTGGAACATATCCCAGCTGACTTTGAATGAGAGGTGTAACACACCAGAGGCACATAAACAACACTTGACGCAGGATGGCCGGAGACCAGATTCAAATTCCTAACCAGACAACTGTGAAGCAAATGTGCTAGGTAGACCATATTGACCATGTTGACATTAAAATCCTGCATGTAGTTACCCTGAATGCTAAAATAACTTGTTTTGCTCTGTCTGAAAATCCCAAATATTATTATAATCTAAGATCCCAGAACGCATGACATTACCTCAGAGGTTTCAGTCTACTATAGTTTACTTTTAGCTTAGGTACCAAGATGGAGACGGAAGCAACTCCATTGCAAATTATTTTTCTGTTGTTAAATGTGTGTTTGTGTGTGCTCTTTTATTTACCAGCAGTTTTGGTCCCAGCAGAAGCAGAGGAATTGTTCTTATTGGCAACAGAACGCGGAGCGGGAGTGGCTTTTTGCACAGCTGAACGTTTCTCAGCTGCTCCACTTTCTGGTGTCTGAGAATCAAACCAAAATAAATATATTGTGTGTGTGCACGTGCGTGTGTGTGTATGTATGTATATGTGAATGTGTATGTGTGTGTGCATGTATGTGTGCATGTATGTGTGCGTGCATGTGTGCGTGCATGTGTGTGGGCATGATATGTTATATCTATACACTTAATATAATA
Organism: Syngnathus acus; assembly: GCF_901709675.1. Lineage (NCBI taxonomy): Eukaryota > Metazoa > Chordata > Actinopteri > Syngnathiformes > Syngnathidae > Syngnathus > Syngnathus acus. The sequence continues at coordinate 3,735,096 of NC_051102.1, read as the reverse complement.
TATATTATATATATATATATATATATATGTCATATATACCTTAATATATATCTATATCTATATCTATATATATTTTAAGATATATATTAAGATATATAGTATATATATAACATATTTATATAATATATATATTTATATAAAAATAATCGGGACATCATGGATGTTGTATGTACTGTAAAAGGAGAGGGGGTGTACTTTGTATTCAACTTTGGAATAAGACTGTAACATACTGTAGCAAAACATGTAAAAAGTGCAACATTGTGACTGGTTTTCAAGTGTACTGTAATAGTACAACACAATTATGGCTTTCTTACTTTTGCAGGTCCAGTTGCTATTGGAGGCCTCTTAGCAGCAGTGGGTGTTGCCGCCTTGGGCAGAGGACTTTTTTTATTAGCTGGGGTCATGGTTGGGGAGGGGCGTTTGGCTGAGGTGGCCTCGCCATTGGTTGGGAGGGTGGACGGACGAGATTTGGATGCATTTGTTTTGGTCGAAACCACCTCAGTCTAAAGGTTCAATTAAAATAAAATGATCCATAAGAACACAGTAAAAAATAATAAAGGGAAAAAAATAAATGAATGTGTGGATCAAATAAAATAGGGAGGGAAATAGAACAAGCAGAAATGGAGTGAGCAATGTCATTGCAGAGCAAGCGCATTACAATTGCAACAGTCCATCCATTTTCTATATCGCGAATGCTCATTAGGGTTGCAGATGGGCCGGAGCCTATCCCAGCTGGAAAAAAGTCTCCCTACTTTTTACAACCCAATGTTGGCAGGTATGGAACATGCAAACTCGACGCAAGAAGGCCTGAGCTAAGATTGGAACAGCAAACCTCTTGACTTTGAGGCAGACATGCTAACCACTCAACTGCTCCAATCCAACCACTCCAATCAGAGCAGCCACAAATTCAAAAACAAAAACATATTCATCAACATAAAAAATTGTCATCATGCCTCAGTCCCAATGAGCAGTAAATTACAAAAGCAAGTGCCAAATATGTAGCAGTCCAAATGCACATAAATAATCAAATCAGATATTAGATACTGGGCATGCACAAGCAAGGACAATGAAAAGGTACTGCAGTTGTATGTATGTATGTATCAAATGTTATTATTGGTATATTTTGGCGAATAATAACCAATCTATGTCGTTTTATTTAATCATCTAACAAAAAATATCTCGGTTAAGTGTGTGCTAAAATGAGCGTACAACTCTAGCTATAATGTTGGACTCTGTCAAAAAAACAACGCAGAATAGCCAACATGGTAAACAACATAGAGAGAAAGGATAATTTTACATTTTAACAACTGAAAAAAGCTGCAGTAGTAGTGTTACCAATATACCAATATTTTCGTAATAGCTATACAAGTATAATCTACTTTTGCTTAATTACTAGGAAAGGGCTCCAGCACAGGTATCAAACTCAAGGCCCGGGGGCCAGATACGGCCCGCCACATCATTTTATGTGGCCCGCGAAGACAAATTGTGCATCAAATTTGTGTGTCATTACTAGAATTGCAAATTGTCTTCACTTTTAATATCTTTTTTTTTTAAATATTAGACCAGTTTTTACTCGTCTGATTTGAAAACGAGTTATTTGTCAGTTTGTTTCGTAGCTTTTACTGTATATAATATGAGGTGCTCATACATTTATTTGGGTTGACAGTCATAATGGCCCTACGAAAGAAGCTATGACTACAATGAGGCCCGCGAAAAAAATTTGTTTGACACCCCTGGGCTACAGTAATTAAAGTAGTAATTAAATACTGATGTGGTAGGTTTTCATTCAAAATGAATCTGCTGTGTTTTTTTACATGACAGAAGTCCAACCTTAGATCAAGCATGATTGTGTGGAAAGCCAAATGTTTGTGTCTTGCTATTCCTAAATTTGACACCCTGAGCGTGTGAAGAAATACTGCATGAGTAATGCAGATGTATGTGTGCGCATGCGCATGTGTGTGGGTGGGTGCATGCGTGTGTAAATGATCCACCTTGCTCTTGTTGTCCTGGCTTGGCAGGGCCTTGCTGCCATTGCCCGTTGGAGACTTGGCCACCACTTTTCCTCCTTTCTCATCCTTCTTTTCAGTCAGCTTCTTTTCCTCTACTTTCTTATCTTCTTTGTTGGTCTTCTCTGGCTTGTCTGTTTTCTCTGCCTTCTCACTGGCCTTGTTTTTCTCAGCATTCATCTTGTCCATCTTCTCGTCATCTTTGAGAATTTTCTCAGGCTTCAGATTCTTGTCAGGGCAGTTGTCTTTGTTCTGCTTCTCCGCTATCTCCTTCTTCTCAAAGGCATCCATCTTTTCTGTCTTGCTGGACACGATGTCTGTTTTCTCCTGCTTGGCCTTGTCAACTTTCACTGTGAAAGTAAGATTAGTAAAATTAGTGTCAGGCTATTTTAACCAATTCACAAAGACTGAATTACAACACAAATGGAAAAAAGTAATTACAATAATGCATGTGGAAATAAATGTAAATTAAATTAGTTTTTATCTTATCATATAGTATATTAAAGACTGCATAAATACAAACGCTCCTTCTATTAAGCGACAAATTGTCATAAGCTAAAAAATCCAAATTAACTGATGTTTCCCAAAAAAGCTGTAACACCATGAATTAAAAAAAAAAAAAAAGTTTGTTGTAAATTTGTTCTGCTGCAAAGTTTGAACAGAATTATATACAAGTCTAAGACACAAGTGTGACAGTAATTAGACACATTTTATAAAAAAAATTGTTACGGTAGAACTGGTATGCTAATTATTATTGAATTAAAAAAAGTGTAAGAAATGTATTCTGCTGCAAAGTTTGAACAGAATTACATGCGAGTCTAAGACAAGTATGACAGTAATTAGACACATTTCATAAAAAAATTTTTTGTTACAGTAGAACTGGTATGCTAATTATGCATGCTTAGAAGGGCAGAAAGAGCCAGACTCTGCTTCTGTTTTTAAAATCTTACATAAGACATCTGGTTGCGCTCAGTCTTCATGCCGCACCATTTTCATTCGTGCGACACACTTGCCAATTAGATTTTGTTGTGCTTGTAAAATAATGACAGATATCACTTGACAACTTCCACAACTCTGGCTACCTTCAAATAAAACCAACAAACGTTATATTGGATCTTTCAATCAGGTCAGCCTGGAGCCTCAATCAAACAGGCTTTGCTAATGAAAATTGATCAGTGGTACTTGTGTGGTCACAGTCAGTGATGACCTAATTAAATTACCTTTTATGGAGTACAATTCATTTCACACATGGATTACCATTGCTACCCAACACAGCTTAAAATGTTCTCCCCCCCTTCAGGGGGGCCCATCCCACAATTTGAGGAGGACTGAACATGAACATGTTTGTGATGAGAAAGCATATGGGAAGAAAAAAAAAAAACCACTAACTCAAAATGTGTCAAGGATATGAAACTGGACTTTACAATTGATATATCTGTTAATTAGTTCTAATTCTGCAACAAAGTTTCACACTATGTAAAACATGCACAGTGAGTGTAGATCAGCATGTTGTTTAACAACCTGATAGTTGCTGCTCTCTGTGCAGTTGTGCCTTTAAAATCTTGAAGATGACGCCATTACAAACTCTTCACACGTGTGTGTGCGTGTGTGTTTGTGTGAGCGTGCATGCGCAGACACTGCTAAAAATAGCTGCTCTATATTTGAATGAGTACAGTCAATGTCTAGTCAATATCCCAGCTCTTTCTCTAAACAGATCTGAATGCTACATAATTCTGCAAACTATTATAAAGCGTATTGGAAGAAACTACAAATAGAGAAAATAAAAATGCATGCTTGGTTTAACTTTAATTAGCTTCATATTTTGTCCCTGTTTTTTTTTTTTGGGTCATGTTTCATACATTATCTACCATGAAGCAATGCAAAGATGAGGTGAATATGTGGGAGAGTCAAAGTTGACAAGGGATACATCAATCGAACAATGGAATATATTCCAAAAGTGGAACCTCTGTTTACGTCCAAATTGAATCTATTCTGTGACTCAGTAAAGTGACATTTTTCCCATTAAAATGAATGGAAATAGCTCATGAACCAAGTTATGTTTTCCTCATTTTTATCAAGGAATGGTTACAAATAAAGATGAATATAGAGTAGAAATGTAATGGGAAATAACACAAGCCAATAACTGCAACGTCTTAACGTGTGTTAACATTTCACACCGTTTCAAAACACAATTTTTTTTTCTTACGCCCTCATCTCTTTATTTTTTGCTGTGGCGTCAGCAAGATCACACCTAAGAATGAGGGGTTTAAAATGGCCTTGCTAGTGCGAAGAACCCAGACAGCGAGCACTCATTTTCAACACTATTTTTTCCTGACCTGCTTTTTTTTTCTTCTTTTTCTCATGGGTTACACCTGAGAGCACGCCACTTCAAAGTAACTAAGAGACCCGATTCCATTTATGTGGCTGGAGAAAGAAAACCCTGAGCCTTCTGTGGCCAGGTCAGGATCATTTTTCTTCAAAGGTTTTGATGGTAAATGGACATTTTGGTAACAGCGGACATACATACCAGCCGAGGTTGGCACGGAAATTAAAACATTGGTCTCGCAGGTCCCATGATGTCTCCTAGGTGGTGGAGATGACGGCAACACAGGTGATATCATTAACGGAGTTGACTTCATTGATGCCATTGCAGCTGAGGCTTCCGTGGCGTCTGTCACTGTGAGCGAACGCCGGACCACCATGTGCGGGTAGGGCACCCTGAGTGGACACGCTGTTCCCATTACGGCAAAGTTGGTTAAGTTAGACGTTACTGCTGCTGAGCCTTCCGCACCGCTGAGGAACATTTCAGCATTTAACGTAGGAACAGATAGGTGAGAACAGTCCGACATTGCTCGTCTGACCACACTTCGCTGGGGCAGCTCGTTGGCATGATTATTTTTTGTCCCATTGTTGACTGTAACATCTAATGTCACTTTGCTGTCTTCACTAGGATTTGTCTTTGCATCCTGACTTCCTTTTCCACCTGTACGAGTTTCAGCATGGTTCAAGTTGCCTTTTACCGTCACTCTTCCCTCTTCAATGATGTTTGCTTGGTTAGATGAAGCAGGGAAGACGGAGAGCCTGGAAGATAATGTCATGTTACTTCCTGTTGCATTGACTATAGATTGAGCAGCAGGTTGCTCATCAGGATTTTGCCTCGCTATAGGTGACTTGAGTCCTGCGTCTTCAATCAGACAACCAGTTGAATTTTCTTCAAAAATATCCTCAAATGAAGAAGAACAAACTGTATTTGGCTGATTATTCTTGTCTCCCGAACATGAACGACCAGTCGAAATAGGTCTTTGTTTAACTTCTTGGGATTGCTCAATGTAAACTCCATCTTTGCTTGGGCGAGAGCAGTTCAGGTTAGTTCCAAAGTTAGCATTTGATCCAGGTTTAGATTCCAGTGCGGCATTGAATAATTTCCCAGGAGAAACTGCTGGAGAAGTTGATGAAGAGGAAGGGGAGGAATAGGGAGAAAGAGGGCTGCTGGGAGTTTGTCCTGCACTCCCTAGCGAAATGCCTCCCCTTTGTTTTTCCGCCTTCGGTCCCCCACCTGTTGTTTTATCCTCGACAATCAGCACAGGCATATTTAGACCCAGGGTCTCTGGTGTAATTCCAGAGGATGTTTTGCCACACCCTAATCTCAATTCTTCTTCAGTTAAGGTCACATTGAATCCCCCTTGTGGGGTGGTAGCAACCTTCCCGCCAGGTGCCATCTGGCCTGGGTCATGCAAGCCGCTGTGGTCGGCAGAGGCCAAGACTGCAGGGACGTTGGCAGCGGAGAGGGTAAGCGCAGGTTTTGGTTGCTGCTGTTGATGCCCACTGGATGGTTTTCTGCACCCGTTGTTACCAGCAATAATGCCAGGCTCCTGCCACTGTGAGCCAGACAAAAAGGACATTTTCCTGTTGTCGTGTGCGTCCTTTGCTCGTGCCGCTGTGTTACTTAACCCCTTTAATTCCGTCTTGGTCTTTTCTGTTGTTTGAGTCCGTCTTCCTCTCTGTTTTCTTCTTGCTTAATGTCCAGTAAGGGAAAAATGCTCTAAATATTAGAGCTTAAAAAAATGGGGGGGGAAAAAAAAACATCCCCTGTAAAGTGATGCCCGAATTGGTTTGAGGGTGCGATTGTGCTGAAGTGTGAGAAGAGCATGCACGCAAATTGTATGTGCATGTCTTAACAAGTGAGGCAAGGAAAACTCCGATAAGAGCGAATGTGTGTCTGGTGGTCTTGCTTCCTCCCTGAGCTCTGCACAGATCAGCTGTAGGGATAAATTACACCTTGCGCTCTCTCTCTCTCTCTCCCTCTCCCTTTCTCTCTCTCGCTTTCCTGACATCACACAATCACATGACAACTGGGAATATTCCCTCATTTGCTGATACTAAATTTCACCTAGTCCCTCGCGACAAACATGTACAAGCATACGTGAGACCGCACAGTTACATACACTCACATGGGCTGTGTCCGAAAGGCCATCCTTTTCCCCTCATCCCTCATTCATGATATATTCCTGCACTATATGGCACTGGAAAGTAGTTTCCTCATTCTGTTTGGTGATTTCAGACACCCAGCTCACTACTTTTTCCTGGTGGCGTATCAGGTGACCACCGTACATGTCCTGACAAAGATCCCAGACTATTTATTGTGAATAAAAAGTATATTTATTTTAAACTGTTTTCATTTTCTTAGTTGTACATTTTTTGAATTAAATTAAATGAATTAATTATACCGCATTGATATTTGTGTTTGTGCCGTGTTTTTCTGCTCACAATGCATTGTGGTCTATATTGTGGTTGCATTGTGAGTAATTTTGAGTACCCTACATTTATGCTTCCTTGACCTCCTACAAATGGCATAACACTATCTGGGAATAGTGTGCATATTCGGACACAGCCATGCAACTTTAAACAGATGTGCTCAAATAATGATCAATGGCTGTCACGGTTGTTCAGCTAGCATATGACAACTGCCTTTCATATGTTGATTTAGACTGAGACACAAGGAGAGATTTGCAGGAAAACACTGAGGACTGCAATTACCCTGACAAGTGTGATGAGGCTATTGACTGGCGACAGATGTGGGGAAAAAAACAATGAATATCTACAGTGACTTCAGTTGACATCAATTATGATCATTTGTGTGCTTGTCATAGAAATTATATTTTGCTGTTTTTGATTTACACAAATGAGTATATTTTTTTTGTAAAAAATAAAAAATACTTGCAATCAATTCACAGAGGCTACTCTTATTTCCTTTGGCCCAAAGAATATCTTATGCACTCAAAATAATGATAGGGAAATTGTGTTTCTTGAAAGATAAATGTATATACTGCTGATTTCAATTGTTTGCAAATAGCAACTTTATACTACTACATAGTTCAAGTGACACACCCATTTAGCTATGCCATTTCGTCAAACAAGCTGAAAACATACTCATAACAACACGCCACCAACGCAAAGGCTAACTTCAAAATTAAAGCTCACCAAAGAATTTATAGACACCAATGAAATCGCCAAGCAGCACAGTGGCGCACTGGTTAGTTCATTACCTTCATCATCTTTCGCTACCCAGGTGGGACTATAATCACACCGAAACAATAAACTGGATTCCCTGAGAGCGCCAATTCATGTCACTCCCTCATACACCCTAATCTCTGCTTCCTTTCGTCCTCATCCAATCACACTTCATGACGTCCCAGTCAATTTGAAATTACAGAGCTCATGACCAAAAACCAAAGATTATTTTGCGTACCACCAGAGAGAGCGCCTTGAATATTACTTGTTGGTAAAGTACAATTTGAGAATCACTGCTCGAGCATACTCATGACACTAGTGAGCATAAACGGCATAGAAGATGGATGAATGTATTCAAATGAATGCAATAGTTTGTCTTGTGTTTAAATGTTTAAATAATAAGCCGAATTGAATTAAGTCCAACCCTTTTAACCAAAAATGTTGCCTACATGCAACACATATCTTATGATGTAGAGAGTCATTAGGTTAGATTGCTGTGCCTGTTGTAAAATGGCAATTTCATAAATGGCCCTTTGGTAATAATATTCCAATAAACCACTGTTAATTGAATCCAAACAAAGGCAAATCACTCTGGATATATTGATGTTCAACTCGGTTTCGCTATTTTTACTGGCCTGCAGTCCAGAGTTGACAGATGATGTCATTCATGAACAAACATTAGGAAAGCATAGGGGTACCGAATAAAATGAGATTCTTAGATGATGTTTTCTACCCAGACAGTCTCATAGAGGTCATGGTAAATGATCTTTATGAAGGTCAGAGATCTCTGAGCAGCTGGAGACAGGGGAGCCAAGAGGAGACAGAGGATGCTACAGCTGCCTGCCTGTGGTGCTGGGAAGAGGCAGAATGGGTGGGGGCCGAAGGAGGAACAGAGGGTTGGGGATCTTGTCACAGTGTTTCTATTTTTAATCTTCAACCTCACAGACTGTCACACCCAGTCCACTCCTTCTCTATTCCTCCATCCCTCACTTGCAGAGTGGTTTAGTTGCTATGGCAACCGCCTCCCACATCTCCCCGACAACGCCTTCCCCTCTCCAACAACACCCTCAATTGCCCACCCCACCCCTGCAGTGCAGATGCAGTGATTACTGCGTTGTGGCAGAGACTCAGAGAATCTGGGTAGCCAATGGAAGATATGATGTGGTCGTAGGAGACAGAAAGGGCAAAAACAGATAAAGAAAAAATCCAAATGGCAAATGTGGACATAAAGGGAATGGAGATTAGAATACAAAATGGGAAAATGGAAAATACAGAAAAGTGCTTTGCTACAACAACAGCTTTTGTGATCTTAAAAAATATTTTAACAGGTTGGTGGGCCGGGGGGGTAGGGGTCACACTCGGAAATACCATTGGGGATGCAAGGTGGTCTAGCGGAATATCTGAGGAAAGAAAACTCTACCCATGTGGACAGTGAGACTGTGATTTGCGCTAGACTTAGGGCACGCTAAATATTTCTTTTCCTGGTGTTAAATCTAAAAATGATTAATCATGTTCTTTCAACTCATCTGGCGTGAAAAACTCGTAGCAATAACACTTGAATCAAATAGATCACAGAGGTAGCAACAAAAAGAGCACCAACCCATGTTACTGCAACATCACATTGTGGGCTAAATTAAGACTGCATTTTCTCCCCTGTGAAAAATATGGTTTTCTACCAACTCGCTCTAATTGAAAACAAATGAGTCACACAACACTATTAGCAGCCAATGCAATTAAAAGGGGTCGTTTCTCATGCAGCGTCAGTGACAGCTCAGCCTTCTGTGCATCCTCAGCAGGAACTGCTTCCTCAAGATCAAGAGGATAGAGTATAAGCAGATGTGAGTGAGATCGCTTTGAACACTATTTAAAGGGCGAGGTGCAGAAGCACAGACTACAAGTATACTGTAAACGAAAAGATTTAGTGCATGCCACTGAAGGGCACACCCTACAAAACAGCTGCTGACCTTTGATCTTAGAAATGTACGTATACAGCAGATAAGATAGATGCCGTAAACAAATTGGAATATTTCCAATGTCAGACATGTATACCAAAGATGAAATAATGATGAAATAAATAAATAATGATGCAATTATGTAAGCTCTTCGAGTTGACAACTTGATTCTTTATAATATTCCTATTTTATGAAACAGCTATCTACCGTTAGTGTTACAGAACTCAAACATCATACAATATGGAAACAACCTTTCCCAATGCTAATTACATGTTCATTTGTAAAACCAGACTCCCTTCTGCTGTCATGGGATCCCATGTCTGGTGTTTTTCACTATCATGAGGCTATCTGATCATTAAATTTAAAAAGGTTTTGCTACAAAAAAAATTGAATTTATATATATATGAAATGACATTACAAACCAAACCACAAAAAGACTGCAAAAAAGGATTGTACCCGAGTTCTGAGAGCTCAGTGTTTCATTTTAAATATTTGCTTTAAAATTGAACGCATACGTACATGGCACAAATTTGATATGATGAGTGAAATATGACTTACCTGGTGCTACTTCGTTGGCAGCATTGTGAGAGCAAGTAAGAGAGAAGGGGGAAAAAAAGAAAGACAATTTAAAGAACTATCATGCTTGACACACTCAACTATTATGCAACTTAGACATTCCATTACCCAATAACTGTTAAACAATATATTATCACAAAATATAAATTCAAGGAAGTGCAAAAACATGTCCAGTAAGACGTTGCAGTTGACAGATTTCAGATCGGTCCCAATTACACTCTAAGGCCGATTCTCATTGTTGTAAGAAAAATATATGAATTTAGATTCTTTGCCACGTCAAATTTATAGTTAGAACACACTGCCACTTACTGGTCAGGTTATTAAGTGAGGAGAATAATGCAGCACACTATATACTTCATTCGACAGAAAACAGATATAGTAAGTATAGCCAGAGCATTAAATCAGAGGCATTATATAAGTAAATACAATTCACCCCAGATTACAGGAGAAAATGCATTGTAAAAAAAATGACACCCAAGATGGTAGGTAGATGATGATCAAAAGTATTTCACAATTTTAGTACTTTTTGAAGTACCACATGAGTGGAAGCCCAATGACAAAGGGTGATTTGTGGATTAATATAGTACACAAAAGAGAGGCCAGCTTTTACAAACTGCACCAGATAATACTATCATGTTTAAGGTTATATTAATAAAACTTTTAGTACAGGAGGTGGGGCAAGGGTATGAGGGATCAGATTTTAGTATCTTGCAGTGGATAAAAGTCTACACGCTGAGGGTTGTGCTAGATGGTCAAAAAAGAACGCCTATTAAAATAGCCGAACTTTATTTGGTGTTAATCAGAAGCATGGCTCCTATTTAAAATGAGTTTGAATATAACTAGGTAATTCTTAACTTAGCCATATGTACACACTTGCATCACCACATTATTTCAGTTTTTTATTCTCCTCTCTAAAAGCTTTCTTTTTTATATTTGGCATTGTACAGTTAGTTTCTAAGTGTCAAAATGAAGGAAAACGTTTTGAACTAATTATCTTTCTATCTCTTTTTTCCATTTCACAGTTGTGTAGACTTTTTATATCCACTGTAGTAGCACACATTTTTATATAACATTTCATCTTTCAAATTATTGTCATGTATACTTTTAACAACATCACAACAATTGCAGTTAGAGAACTATAGCTGTGACGTTTTTTGTAGCCAGCTTGCTTTGCACTGCATTAAATTAACATTTGTGTTTCTATGGCGAGAGGGCACAGTGGAAAGTTACACAAGCTGTTGGCCTTACGAGAAAGGACAGAGGAGAAATAATTGCACTTATCTGATTTAGCAGAGCAAGTAATTAACAGGTTATGAAAGAGGTAATAGAGCAATACACAGCAGCAAAGCATAGTGGAACCATCATTTGGAGCCCGACTAAAACAATTTGAACATGTCCAGCATTTGCGCAAGTCGTTATGAAGGGACGGACATAAGCACTTTTAAAAAGCCTTCCAGTAAAGTGTTTCGTCACTATTTTTAGTTTGTTTGCTTTTGTATGCTCAACTGCCGGGACCCTTGTATTTAAAAATATGGACCAAGGTCCAAGCAAGTCTAGTACTCAATCCACAAGCAAACAGGCATGCATAGCACAAGACAAATATAAGCAACTTTTTTTTTTATTTTAGATGATCAGCCCCATGTTAGTCATACTTTTCCCTGTAGTTCACCAACCTTCCAGTGGGGGGAGCAGTGGTGATGCGGGAACTGCAGGTGTGGTGAACAGAGATGGGGTGGCTGCAGCTTTGTTGGGAGTGTCTGATAATGCTGGCTTTACAGCTTCACTGATAGTGGAAGGAGGACAACCAAGATGCATGACTGCACCGGTGGAGACTGTTGCGTTAACAGTAGCAGGAGATGCGTTTGGACTGGGAGCAGTTGTGGGGGTTATGCGTGAGGCTGAGGGGATGAAAGGCTTTGCATCAACGTTGAGGACCGATTCACGGGCAGATTTCGAATATTGGGTGTCTGTGACAGGTGAGGGGCAGGGCTTTGACGGCACAGCAAAGGTTGGAGGGACATCTGAAGTGGTCTTAGAGGCTTGTGAAGAAGAGACTATGACGTCGGCTGAAGTGGACAAGGAAGTTGAAGAAAGTTCGGGTGCGTTTGTGATAGGGGTGGCGTTCTGTGAGTCGGGGGTAGAACCTGGCGGTGTCTGGAGGACTGAATCGAGAAAAGAGAACGTCTGGGAGACTGGGCTTAGATTGTCCCCCGTCATTAATGCTAAATCTCCACTAACAACCCCTAGTGTACTACTTTTATTGGTAGCGTTGCCCGGTGAGCTAATTGGTTGAGGTTTGCTGGTCACATTTTGGGTAGACACAGGGTAGTCATCGACACACATGGGCTCAAAGGAACTAGGAGATGAATCTGCTGTGCGATTGGTCAAACTTGTAGGTATTTGCATCGATGGAGAGAAACCTGGACTGGGGTTGGATTTAGGAACTTTGGAGTCCAAAGGGCCAAAGTCTGCTGCTGTGGCCCAAGTAGGAGCAACTGCAGCTGGGATGGGAGACATCGGCTGCTGGGGTGCTCCCCACTCCTCTGGAAGTCTTGCACGGCTTTTCAATTTCTTGCCTTTCACTCTACCTCCTGCTCCACTCTCTCTTATTTCCCACTCCCAGTTGTCTTCCTCCTCCTCATCCTCCTCCACACCCTGTCCACCCTTATCCTGCAAGCCATGTTTGTCGGAATGGCCGTTCTTCTCCTGGCTATCCAAGAAGCTGTAAACCTCGTCACGCCCCTTCCTCTTCTTCTTCTTGCGCCTTTGCTGTTGCTTGCCAGCCTCACACCCCGATCGTTCGGGACTGAGGGGTTCAGATGTGGAGGAAGTGGGGCTGCTGTCATCCACTGAGCCGCTGGGAGAAAGGGTGGGAGCTGCCGAGGGGGGAAGGTTTTATATGAGCAGGAACCAGTCACATACTGTGTCAGAAAGCAAAATTAACTACCAAAATGAAATTAATTATGTGGAAATGTAGGCTCTTTGAATTATGTCTAAATGTACGTCCTTAAGGTCCCTAAACAAAAAATACCGGGAAAAATATACCTCAGAGTCAAAAGGCACAATGAATCTTGCATTACTTGTATCACACATCTCTTTAAGACTTCATCCACATGCTCTTTTACTTTGACTTGCAAGGTTTTTGTGACGTTGCCAAAAAGGATTACAATTAATTAGATGAAATAGGTTGAAAAATCATTAAGTCTAAAAGGGAACTGACGGATTAATTTTGGAATAGATTTATTTTATGTAGATTATTTTTTCATGGGACAAATAGTCTTATAAACAAATTGTTGTCCAGAAACACAGAGTGGATCGCGGTAGGTTTTTAGGGTTCCACTGTACTTGATGTATTCACTAAACCTAAATAATTAAAAATGTGTATCATTTTTAGTAGTACTATACATCATTTATAAAAATTCTGACTAATAGCATTTCTAAATTTGATTTACATTCATGGCACATTTTCGGAACCAATCAAATTATGTATGAAGGAGACATACGTAAGTTTAGATTCACATTTACCTAATGACATCATCATTAGCAGCACAACCCGAGATACAAAAGGCCTTGTCTATGAGGCAGCTATATATAACATAGCAAAATAGGCATACAAAGTATAACAATAAAGCGAGTGCATTGTGAATACAGTACATCATTAAAAGCAGGATTCAAAACAAATTCATGCGTGCTGGGAGCATCATGAAATACAATGATCCATTGCTACACATGCAATGATTAGAAAAAAATAAATAAATCATGTTTAAAAACAACATCTTGGAAAAGGTAAGAGAAAGGAATGACAAGCAGTACATGCAAGATATTACAAAATAAATGTTTTGCATATTAACTTGCTTGAAATGATCCAATCGTTTTTTCCCCCTTGTTATCTGACCTGTCATTAGATAAATAATAATTATATAAACTCCTATTTTTATATTTATATAATATGACTACATCTCACTCCTCCAGCGACTAAAGAAATATATATAGAAATTGAAAATAGATACTGCTAAAAAAAACAAAAAGAAACCGAACCTTTATCAATCTGCTTTCACTTTTTCTTTTCATGTACAATATCTCCGCTTCTATCATCTCTGCCTTTCGGTCTTACATCATGGGATAAACCAATCAAAACCTAGGAAAAAGTACATACCAACCTAAAGCCGACTTTTCACTTCATAGATTGATTGCTGCTTGGCATGCGATTCTCCTGCTATAAACAGCTCGGACAGGAGTATTAAGGTATTTAATGGATGTAAGTCTGGCACGCTCCCAAAATATGCATTATTGTTCCAGAGTTGAACATCTGATCAAATCACTAATATTTATTAATCATATGGAACTATGACCATATATGTCAACAGAATTAGATGATTATGTAATTATAACAATTTTCCTGTCAATTTCTTAATCCTCTTTAAGATAGAGAAAGTACTGAGCTGCGTGCTTCCAATAAATAAATGAGAAGATGCAGGAAATCTAAAGATAGGCGTCAACACGACATGAACGCAGCACTGAAACGGCTCGGTCGCAAGCAAAGGCTGCCCTCTGCTGCTCAAAGTATTTCCTTTGTCATCACATCCCACATTGCCTACACTGGAGCTCTACGAGAGACAAGATTTTTCACTAAGATTTAATATTTGTTCTTTTCATTTCAGAATTCCAGGCTGGGCACATTCATCGAAAGCACTTATAGTACATGCATTTTAACATACATACTTTTTATCATCACTTCACTCATTTCATCCTTTCTGCATGCAGGTTACCTGGACTGCGAGCCAAAGACTGGATTCCTGGACCACCAGAAGAAAACGGATCATTTGATTTGAAGGGATTGTTGCCACTGGTGTTACTGATGTTTTGGGGCTCTGAACCAAAGAGGCCGGAAGTTTTCTGCGTGTCCGTAGATTTTCCCATTCCCATCTGGCCTAGAGAGGAGTTCACGTTTGTTTGGAACGGTGGCATGCCACTCATTACAGACTGAGAAAATCCTGGAGCAGAGAAAACAAACACATTCAACAGGTATACGCCACAGTTCACACAAACATTCACAACACTCACGAGGTTCCTTAATTCAGTTGTCATTTAACGAAACCTCGTCACACTTCTTTAATCTATTATAGCAATTAATGTTTGGAAGTCACTTTGATAAAGGTGTTTTACAAAAAAAATACATCCTTTCTAATAATATTTCTTACATTTAATTCTACTATCTTAAACCGGGGAAACACAAGATAGATGAAGAATAAGAGAACCTCGGAATGAGTCAGGCATGCTGGCATCCTTTGTTTTGTTCTGGTTCCACTGGTCACTCATTCCTCCCATCATAGGACCTTGGAAAGCAAAAGCAAGGAAGACGGGAATCAGTAAATTAG
Organism: Syngnathus acus; assembly: GCF_901709675.1. Taxonomy (NCBI): domain Eukaryota; kingdom Metazoa; phylum Chordata; class Actinopteri; order Syngnathiformes; family Syngnathidae; genus Syngnathus; species Syngnathus acus. Next base: position 3,719,673 of record NC_051102.1, on the reverse strand, counting down.
TCATTTACCGTAAAGTTAACCCCAGTTGCTTTCATTCAACATTTGCAGATTACCATTACCTGGATAACTGTGAAGCAAGTGACTCAAACTGTTCCTCCTAAGCAAACATTAAAAGTCAAATAAAAGATTTTTCATCAACAAATTCTTACCAGACAGGTAGTCGGAAGTGAATGCAGGTTGTCCAGGAGGGTCTTGGCGTCCACCTGGAAACATCATTGATGAAGTCATCCCAAGTCCTGTCAAAGAAAAACACTTATTGTATTATACGTGTAACCAATACACTATATAAAAGTAATTCTGTCAGTGGCACCAGTTTCCTACATTTACTCACTGCCAAATTTTGTCTAATAGGGAAACAGGGTCATTGTCGAATATTTTTTTTATCCATCATGTTGAATTTATCCCCTGACAAGATCCAAACATGCTGCTTGCTCATCAAAACATTTTGCAAAACTGGCTGAACCAGCTCATAAGTGTCTCTTTCTCGTGCGGGTATTAGTGCATCTTTGACAATGACACATGCAGACAAAACATGTCGCTAAAGGGGTTATCGCCATGGTTACACCAGAAGAGGACGACAGCATCTGTGACTCTTGGCGTTCGTGTCTCACCGTCTCAGAATCATCACATTTGTATGTGTCATTGAAGGACATACGAGTGAGTGTGTTAGAATAGGCCTCTTTGGCACGCATGATTAACTAGATAGCTTGAGCTATGCTATTATCTTGCTGTGAACCTACTCTTGATTTCAGAGGTACGTCAAAAAAGTGGGCGGAATAAGTTGAATAATAAAATATAAGAAAAGGCTAGTTGCCTTTACACAATAAATGCATTTAAGGTTTCTCCAAAAAAATTAAACTGCTGTTTTGAGCTTCTGTGTATATATGAGAATGACTGAAAAGGTGCAACAATTCATATTCATATTTAGAAATGTTCTTTGCAATGCGGGAAAAGGCCCAGATTCATCACAGGAGCCTTTGTTACCTAATTTTGCAATAAAAAAAAAAAAAGATGAGTGTATCAGGAATTAGGGATATGAGAAACATTCTAAATCACACAACAGGACAGGTAAATAAAAAATAAAAAAAGGGGCGGGTGTAACGGACACATACACTAAATGTGAGGGCACCACAGCTGGAATCTTGTCAGGCCTCTGAGGACTGCAGTCATTCTGCAGGCTCAAGGTCAAAGTCCTTTTAAACCAAATTGCATTTCTGCATCACTAAACTGAAAGCTCTCCCGACATTTCCCATCCAAGTAAAAGCTTCCAAAATGGGGTAGCACCCCTAAAATAGATACCCACATGCGTGGGTAGGAGTGAGTGGTTTTTAAATCAACATCACGTACTGCAGTATTTCATGAGATGCAAAGTTGACCTTTTCCTGTTTAGTTCATGGTGCAAGTACACAGGAGAATACTTCAAGACTCTTGAAAGGTAAGTCAGTTATTGTGACACAAACCAAAGCTGTTGTATAGAACTAAGTCAGAGTGCAAATATGATTCAGATTATTCTGTTATGTATAAACACTGCCTCCTTATTACAATATGTAGTAATTAACATTTTGACATCAAATGTCATTATGACCAATAGGTCGTGTAGTAATAATATTTGATCGACATTGGTTTCATCATCAACACTGACTTAAAAGCCAGCAAATAACGATGCAGTCAGGCGGTACAGGTTAACGTAAAAAACCTGCACACAGTAGGACGCAACATAACCACTGGACGGATAATCGGAATGACAGTTTCCTCAAAATTCCAGATGACACGGTGAGACATTTGGCGAAGCCTCACGATGACATTTATCCTCTGGCCATATGTGACATTTAAGACAGAAACTGAGCTATGATTTTCAGTCAACAAACAAACATATAGCAGCAACACCATCTGCCTTAAGTACAAAGTTTTATATACAGAAATCAAGATCCTCAATAAAAATACCATTTCCTTTCATGTTTGTAGTGACTCACCACTCTTGCCGTCCTTTCCATCCAGTAAAGGTCGGTAGTCACTTTTGGTCATTGTCTCGCCGACCTTGTCGTCATAACTCTCTTTTTCCAGCGCACTCATAAAGTCTCTCTTGATTAGTGCTTCGGCAGGGGCTCCGCCTGGGACCCCACCTCCACCCCCACCCAGTGCATCTCGCAAGCTCAGGTCCATAGTCGTCGAACTGGAGAGATAAAATACAGACACACATCATTGGTTGTATTGCTCAGAGGTAGGGCTGCTCGAATTTTAATCATGATTACGATTTTGGCTCCACACGATCTCAAAATTCATATAATCGAGGAAAAATTCATATTTAGTGTTTACGTTCTGAGACGCGCATGCACAACTTAACAGCTGCATCCCTGAATGTGTGGAAATGCTGCTCCAATTCCAAAAACATAATCTCACAAATAATCGTGGTTTCAACATTGAACAAAATAATCGTGATCATGATTTTATCCATAATCGAGCAGCCCTACCCAGAGGAGTTATTTGGAATTATTTTTCGTTGCAAAGTTTTTTTTTTCTTTCATCTTTTCTTGAGTTTTCTGTTCTCTCCACAATCTGTCTCCTCTCTGTCGTAGACTGACGTCAGATAAAAGTTGTAAACAAGTTCTTCCGCACCAAAACTCATTCAAGCATCTTTTCATTGCCCTTGCTTTGTGCACCGGAGCACATTCATGCTAGAATAGAAAAAGCATCATCGCCAATCACAAGCCAAGCGCAATGCGCAGTCTAACTATGTTTTCTCGATTTTGATGTTTTCCTAGACTCGCACAGGTGAAAGAGGAAGTTTGCAACTCTCCGTAAACATGGGATGTGACTCCCCCTCATTCCATTTAAAATGAGGGCAGTCAAAGCTTGCCATTACAGAAGCAGAAATTGACTTACTAATAATAATAATCATATAATATAAATTTATTATACCTGCTTTTTACATAATAGCTTTTTGAGCATTTCCCTGACTCAGAGAAATAAAAAAATTAAAAAAAATGTCCACGATTTTTTAAAATAAACATCAAGGTCCATTCATTGTAATGCCACTTGTAAAATGACACAAATATCAGCTATAAATGGTATCCTGACACTTTGACACCATGGCCTCTAAACAAACCCCTCATTCTTTTTTGTTTTTTTACATCTCCACATCCAGGCTCCCAGTACAACAAGTTGTCATTGTCTCACAGAAGACATCCACACAAACACACGCACATAAGATACACACACACGATGGCCAGCAGCCAGTTTGAAAGCATGCAGTAGTGTAAGCAGGGAACTGTAAGCCATTGTTTCAGGGTAATGGTGCAGTATAGTGGAAACCAATTTTTTATTTATTTTTGCCACTCCTCTAGTCTTGCTTACCAAACAATTTTGTTATTGTAACATCTAAATGTGGTAGTCATGAATAGGCAGTTGCTAACCTCATAGCGCTCTGAGTGCATTTGTCTCTTATAATTCATTAGTCCATTGGAACAGTTTCATAATCTAAAATATTCAGTGGCCTGAATTTAGAGATCTTTGTTGTGGGGTCTCTCATTCATTCCACACAAGTTTTTCCACTGTTTGTATTGTTAACATTTGTTTATGAAAAACTACTGTATCTGAACACTATCAACTTGAGAAAATGGGTCAAGAAAGGTAAGAATTAGCATGCATGGTTGGTTTACGTTAATGATTTGCCCTCTGACCAATCCTATCTCAGTCATAATGTGTTAGATAACCTTTGATAATAATTAAAATAAAAACAAAATAACCAATGCTAAATAATCTTGCCAGCTCGCAATTCTATATTGTCTATCTTGAAAACTAAATGATTTTTTCCTGGCTAAGATTGACTTGAGTAATTCAATTATTTCCTAATGTGACATTTGACATTATAATATAATATGTGATATTATAATATAATATGTGTATGTGACGATAAGATCTGTGTAACATAAGACATCTCAAAAGGCAATGACCGTCCTCAGAAATGTTCCTTGTACGGTATTGTACTGTACATGTAAGCAATATGTTTGTAGTACACATAAAACCATTTCAGATTAAGTTACTATGGTAAAAATATTTGGCTATATCTGGCCGCTTTCAATATCAAGCCTTTTCGAATTTCAGTAGTTCTTCACAGAGGGTGGCATTATGATGTAACTGGTGGCAAGCAAAAAGCTATGCATGTCTAAAGTAAGAGAGGGAGAGAGACTGAGCGACTGAGAGGGGGAGAGAGAGAGAGGGGGGGAGAGGGGGGAGAGAGGGGGGGGGGAGAGAGAGAGAGGGGAGAGAGAGAGGGGGGAGAGAGCGAGAGCGAGAGAGAGAGAGCCTGTTAAACTCAGATTAAAAACAATCTCAGTATTCACAATCCCTGGCTTTCAGCCACCTCTGCCTCTCTGAACCTTTAACCGCCTGCTACATAATCATCTCATGCTCCAAAACCCGAGGAGCACTCACGAAAACGACGCACATGCACATGTAAACTAAAACGCACTCGCATGAAGGCTTTGCAGGAGAAAATATTCTAATTTGAAAACGGGGGACTAATGTTCTAAATTGCATGCATTACATTAATTCATGGGCAGCTATTTGACAATCAAACATTTATTTCAGTGTACAATGAGACCTTGTATGACCTGCATGTGTAATGAATTAAGTGAGACTGTTTGTTGTTGTAATTGTCTCCACGAATGTCAGTATACACTCACATTGTCATTATTTACTCAGAGTATTTTAATATGAAGCATATTTGAAAGTATCATATTTGGCACCATCTGTATGAAAAAACAAGCTAGCCACAGGTTAGTCGGGCTAAGTGACGAGTCATTGTACAACATCCGCGGTCTTAGCTCATGATGTAACAGTAATGAATGGAGAGGTTAGTGGCCTCGGGGAGAAACTCTTTCCTGCTTTCATGGGATTATATTCATTGAAAAAGCAATAAAGAGTCATGTCACTAATACTGATGATGGGACTTGTAAATTTGTGTTGGGCAAATCACTGTCCAAGATGCATTTCAAGCAGCAGTCCAGAAAGTAGTAGAGTGATCCAAAGACAGGCAATAAATAGTATGTATTGTAAATTTACTTTGTAAATTGGATGTCGTTAATATTTCTCAACTGTGGGTATGTGAAGGCCTTTGGGACAGTGATTAAGGGCTACATAAATAATTTTGACTCCAACTTGCAGTGCCATGAAGGAGTATTTGCCCTATATTTGTAATGAATTAATGTACGCACATTTAGACTGAGATTGTTTTTCAACTTTCAAATCATTATATTTTGAGACGAATGATTAAAAATGAACAAAATATTTTAAACAACCAATTCGAGGGAGAAAAAATCATAATGCACGAAATTGCTTATTTTAATAAAAAAATATTTCTTGTTATATTTCTTCCTTTGCACATATTATATTAAAACATGGACTTTAAATCTTATGGCCTTAAATAGCAAATTATGGCTTCCTCTTGCCTTTCTCCTTTTGCTGTTTGCCATTGACTCCCATGATAATCCTTTTATTTCTAAGATTAAAAACTTCAAAACAACAAATCAAAATACAAGGACAATGAAAACACTACAAGATTTCCCTTTTTTAAACTGAGAGCATTAAATCTGTTCATCAAATCCGTGCATGGTTGTCCAGGCTGTCAGTTACCAGGGTGACTCAGCACCTCATCAATGTGCCCTTCTTGACAGGCAGAAGTTCTGTCACGCATATACACAAACACACACACACACACACACACACACACACACATACGCGCGCACACAGCGTTTCTGAAAAGAAAAAAACGTTGATTAGTGCTGACAACACTGTCACCTCAAGCACACACACACGTTCACGCATCATACTGTCAGCAAATTAAAACGGTGCAGATATTTTATACAACTTGCCTAATGATTGAACCATTTCTTCAAAGTTGTCAGCAGTATGGATTTCACATTGTGGTCGTGCAGTGGGATTTTTAAAACTTATTAACTGGCATCCTTCCCAGGCAGGATGCACATTTGAGTCGGTGATGGCAGTGAATGAGGAAATGGTCAAAAATAATTTCTTCTAGGTTTCTACTCAACCCTTGGTATTGCTCTGATTTTTAACATAAAAAAGGTAGTAAAAATGAAAAGAGAAATAATCCGTACCACAGTCAAACCGTCAACATCAGAATACAACTAGGGCTGCACGATAATGGAAAAACATGTAGCGATAACGATGGAATGTTGTGATATCGATATTATTGTAATATTTAACATGTTCCAAAAGAAATTACAATTTTATTATATAATGATAAAAAAACTCTGCGGCAAAATGAGCAAGCTCAATGTGTTATTGGCTACTTACTTGTAATTGCCCTTCCTGATGTAAGAAGCATAAACCCATAATACAGTTATCAACCCAATCTGGTTCAAAATAAGTAACCCAACCTTGGGTAAAATTAACTTAATTTGCTCAAAATTTAAGGCTACCAGTCAGCAGGTTCGTAAAGCAACCCGGCATTTGCGTGTGTGTATTGCATATCCCCAAACTAATTGACTGTCGTTACTCATCATCTTACTGATTTATTTTCCAGACAGGTGTCCTTCACATTGCCTGTCCCCAAAACCCAGCTATAAAGACGATCTAAAACAGCCTATTATTCTGGTGTATTGTACCTACTCTGTCTCAAGGCTTTGAGGGGCAAGGATTGTGTCAGTAAACCTTGCTGGTTTACTTAAATCTGTCATGGTAAACAAGAATTGATTGGGCGACCTTGAGGGAGGTAATGTTGAATATGATAATCAAAACACAGATAGCAACACTTTGTCATTGATCCTCTGTTTATCCTTTACCACTGCGATGCAGTTCATTAAGGCGCTACTGTCATTTTCACGGATGCTGAAGCAGCAAAATAAACTTGACTAAAATTTGACTCTATTGTTCCACCGTGTTTACTGAATGTAAACCAAACCCCAGTTCAAAATGGCAATAATAATCTATGTATACTTTATCATTCATTGTGCTCAGTGAAAAATATGTGTAGCCTACTGAATCGCATTTATTTACGATACAAAAACAAAAAATATTGCTTTAACTACCGTATTTTCCGCACTATAAGGCGCACCGGATTATCAGGCGCACCTTCAATGAATGGCCCATTTTAAAACTTTGTCCATATATAAGGCGCACCGGATTATAAGGCGCACCTTCAATGAATGGCCCATTTTAAAACTTTGTCCATATATAAGATATATACATTTGACCCGCGGGTCGGACTTTGGACACGCCTGCTGTAGTGGCTCAATATTGGTCCATATATAAGGCGCACCTGATTATAAGGCGCATTCTCGGCTTTTGAGAAAATTGGAGGTTTTTAGGTGCGCCTTATAGTGCGGAAAGTACGGTATTTGAAACCGGATGAAAGAGCAGCAATATAAGCCACTGACAATCACTATGTCATAAAATAAATGACATCTGCACTTTACAGTATCAGACTATTTATTGCAATAAAATTTTACCAACTATTACGGGGGAATATAAATTGTCTTTGGACGCCTGTTTGATCACATTCCTGTGATCGCACCCCTGTACTGCCTGCCCCTGCCTGATACACTGCCGTAATGAATAAGGGGAGACATTTCCTGTAGAAGCACCCTATTAAAACAGACAAAGGTGCTTTTGTCTCGAAACACTAAGAGATAGACCTACTACTGCCCGTTTATCTGCTCATCACATACATGACTCAGACTCTATGGATGCTGGGCAGAAACTGTGGGCTGTACCAGATGTACTCTATGACCCCAAACCTAACTGCCTGACTGGTAATCTGAGAGGGATTGAATATAATCTCTCCAATCCACACAGTACAAAATCTACATGTACGTATATCATCATGCCAAAAGATATATATTTTAATATCTCTGATTATCAAAACACTTCATCCTTGTCGTGTGTATTGTAGCAATTAAAAAAAAGGGGCTCAAACTCACCTAATAAAGACAAGCGCTACAGAAAACCTTTATGTTGATTGATAATTTGATCGACGCGCAACACAAACCTTTACTGCGTGTGTTATGACGTCAGTCTACGGGTTTGTTATTCCCGGAAGCTGCCATCTCCTTCAGTTCATCATCACTTGTGGCTTAAAAATAATACAAAAAAGAGCGGATGTGCACACTTGTGCAACTACAATTTTTACTTCCACACTTGAAAAGTCATCATATATTACAGAACTGTACAAAAGTAAATTTGGCATTTCACGTTTCTAAAATTCTCCAACATCCATCCTGGAAATGCCCAGTCTAACATTAGACAAAAGATGTATTTTATTGAGGGCAAAGTCTGCAATCATTTTACTCTTGCTATACTTCCACGAGAATGGGCCCAATCCGTGATATTTCAGTTTAGAAAGACAAACAGCTAGACAGACATGGGCACAGACAGAACAATGTGGAGGCCTACTAATCCCCACCGAGAAGACACAGGATGTGCCAGGATGCCTTTGTGTCTATTGAGCGACATCATTTTATAACCAAAAGCTCTGGTCTAAAACAGTCTTTACCTGACAGGCTGCATTAAATCAGAAAATGATATTTTATGTAACAAGGTCTTCCAGCCTACCTACGAAAAAGACAGCGTGTAATATAGGAAAGTCGGAAAAAAATGTAGTTCGTGATCCCTCATTTTGATTTTTGATCGTCCATACATGCACATCACGTATGCCATTTGATATTATTATTCTGATAGCTGACAACCTACGGCCTAGTCATTTTTAGCATGCGCGTAGATCATCCCGATTGCGGCATCACTGTAACAAAGAGGAACGAATTCACGGATCTCCGCAGGAGACAGACAACACCCCCACTACACGCCCACCATGCTCTGCCATTGTGGATGAGGGAAACGTCGTATACTACAATGATCCATATCGCTACTCCGCCATCTGATGAGCTATAGATAGGCCACATCCTTGCTTGTAATGCACACTGTCTTGTCATCTATATCCAACGCATTTCATCACTCATTTCAAATGATGGTGCAGAGCGCTGCAGAAAGAACAAGGTTTCACACGCGATGACATAACAGCCCAACTGGTGTAAAATGAAGAAATTAAATTCACTCACGGTGCACTGGTGTCTTGTTTTCTCGGAGCGTGTGTGTGGCTGTCAGTCAGAGGGGGGGATTAAAATATCTCTCCACCTTTCTCTGTCACTAAAAAAAAAAAAAACTGATGACAGGGATGAGAAGTCAGTTCCGCCCACAATAGCCCGTTTGACCAATTGGAAGCCGGAACGAGAAACCCCATTCGGTACAATTTGCGGACTCTTCGCGTGGCTCTTCGGAGGGTACTGTTGCCTTCAAGTGCTACCGTACATACAAGAATTTCCGCAAATGCATAGCATCCAGGGACGCAAATTCTATATTTTTTCCGAACTGTTTATCCTCACGAGGGTCAGTGATGCCCCCAAAAGGCTTCTGAATTTGGGGCCATGGGGAAAGTGGCAACCAAAACCAACATTTATGTCATGTCAAAATAAGATGCCACCCAGGTTGATGAAAAACTGCAGCATCTTGCACTGCAATCTGCCTTTTCTTTGTATTTGGTAGATACCAGTGAACAGTTTACATAACAATGTTGTTAGCAACTATCAAGTAGGCAGAGAGACAAATATTTCAAATCTAGATTAAAAACAGAGCAGTGCTAAAAACCTGTTTTGCAACTCAACCTCATCTTTGACACTCTTACAAGGAGTGCTTTTGGCTATAATGTGTTTCCATGCACAGGTTCATCATATCAGACAATCTAGCTAGACTCGGAGCATGCACCCAATAAATTGATGTCATATTTTTTTCCATAAGTGTTTGTCAATTGCATGTGTGTGCTTTCTTACCATGCACCATACAGCATATTACATGTAAATCGGCCACACAGACCAGATGTTGGAGCTCTGTGGACCAATCCAGATGAGTTTCCAATGGACCTCATCCATACAATGATGACCTAAATAAGGAATGAACCCCTGCAGTGTTAGAGCTTAGTTTAGAGATTGACACAGTAATATGAAAAACATCCTAAAGCACACATTAAAGCTATACTGGCAATAGTATTAGAATAGAATATTACAAATAGATTGTAGAGACAAAAGAACTGCTGTGACATTTTCAAGAATTCTATCTGAAATAATATCTACTTTGATCAAGAGAATTATCGAGGGAGGCTTGGGAGATTTTCTGTCAGTCAGTGATGTTGGTCTTCAGACCAACCCAGGGGGTGCCCGCGGAATGAAAGATTTGGAGAGAGAGAGTGGGGGAATTTGTTGAGGGGATTTGGAGTGAGGCTGTGCAGGGGGTGTCTGGGTTAGATTGGGGGATGAGACACAAGTGGGGCATTTGGAATGCTCTAAAGAGATTTTTTTAAAACATAAACTGATGTCCTTTAAAGGTACCTCAAGCATAGTTGTTTTGGAGACTGGTCTGTGGATGTCCCCCTTCAGATGGATGCCTGAAGACCCCAGGTCCGTTGAGTCACCCTAGGCACACAGGTCCAGACATTAGCTGACAAATACAATTTGGTGCAGCCTCCATGAGGAAAGTAAAATGAATGTTGCCACGTGAGTGGTTTGCACTAGGGAGTTCACAGTAACTTTTTAAGTCCAGGTTCTACATTCGGCCACTTCTGCCCCTCATCATGGTAATGAAATCCATACTCGCTATTGGCACAAACAGACAAATTTCAACAAAACAAAAACTCCGGTATGTAAAGCATGCTATATTTTTTATCTTGAGGTATTTTGACAAAACACTGTCACTAATTTGTGATAAAGGCACTTGTAAACCTTTTTTGAATTTTTAAGATTTTTAGTCCCCTTTCAATTTACCTGACTCATTAAACCTCTGGTACAGACAATGACACAAATTAACATTAAATTCTGCGCCACCTTTGTTACTGACGCTTAAAGAAAAGATCATATCTATATTTGGCCTCCAAAAATCAAAGAGGAATTGGAAATTACAGACGAAAGGAACCTCAGAATTAAAAAATTGGAATACATCTGACATTAAAAAAAGAATTTATCATGTGTTCTACAAAAACCAGCCCAAAAACAAAGCACCCTAAAATAACATGGATACACACTACCCTCTTGTGGACAAAAAGAGTTGGTGCAACTTGTATATGCAAAAGGAAACCATAGGATTTAATTGCCATTTTAAACATCTCACAGGCAATAAAAAAAATTAATTATCCGTATAGAAACGGTTTACGAAAATACGAAATTACGGTAATAAATTAAATGACTGATGAACATAATTTATATACCGTATTTTCAGTAGTAGTACGATCTTTATTTTGCGCATGCGCAGAACAACATTCATGCACAACCACTGATCACCAAGCGTATTATGTTTTTTAACATGGCTTTGCAAGTAACATTAACCAACATGTTTAACAAGAAAGCCTATTTAAATAAATGAGAAATCATTAGGAAAACAGTTTTTGTTAACCTACATTCTGTAAAACAATGCATTGAAAATCAAACTATGATTCACTAGAAAATATTAAACCCAGTTGGTGCATGGGCCTTGAAAGAAACCATTAAGTTGGTGTGGCTCTGGATAAAGGCACTTAGCAAAAGTTTATTTTCATTGTCACTGAGTAACTGATTGTGTATTGTTTCTTTCCCTATCTACAGTGCAAGTAGCGTGGGTTCAGTTCCCACTCAAGGCGGTATGAATGTGAAAGTACTTGAATGTCTCTGCACTGTGATTGACTGGCAAGTAGTCGCGGATGTAGTTAGCCGTTTGCCCCAAATCAGTTGGGACAGGCTCCAGGTTACCTTGACGATGAACAGGCTAAGTGGTTTAGAAAAGGGTTGGATGGAGCCACTCTGGCATGCTTGACAAACACATTATATTCCTTTGTCTTTGTTTTTAAAAGGCCTTGGAGTAAGTCCCAAATTGATAGAACTATTAATCTAATGGCAGTGAAGGATGTTCCTATTCTGTAGTACTGTAAATCATAAATACAAGCATGTAAAAGTAAATACAAAAATATGATAGCAAGTAATATATAACCAAATAACATTTGCCAAATTAAAATCTCATTTTGTGAGCAATATAGCTTCAGACATTGACTTAAACACAGGTTTGAGGAAATTGTAGATGCCTTCCACTCTAGCCTCCTACGCTCCATCTTTCATTACTCCATTCATTCTGGTGTCCTGCCGCAAAGTATGTTTGTATGACTAAGCCTATGGGTGAAACATTGCTTTCAACTCTTAAGATTAACTGCAGCAAGCAGCGAGCCAAAGGAGACACAGCCCCGCTCTGATAAGGCACATGCCTTAACACATACAGCCACTGGATAAATGTAAAACTTCCTGCTAATAGGCCCAGGCCATACGTAAGTGGATCTGTGCTTATCTGAGTGGCATCACTGCACCCTTAACACACAGAGGCAATTTACCAATTCCTTCAAAGACGTACACAGAAACCAGACAGGCAACAGTTTAATGGGTTTAGTCTTTACCGATGCATGTACTGCATATATATGACACATTAATTGGAACTTATGTTCTATTTTTATGTATTATAAAAACAGTTTTTAATGGTTATTAAATTTCAGGAATAAAATGGTTTAATTTGATACATTTCTAATCAATGTAATTAATAATTTTGATCATAGTTAAGCAATAAAAGCATGTCATAATTTGTGTGTATGCGTCCGTGCGTGCGTGCGTGTTGGTTACGATAATCTTGATATATGATTATCATGATATGATACATTCATTGTGATCTTTCTGTGGAAGGACAGCATGGTAGTCGACTGGTTTTAAATACCGGCTCTGGCCTTCCTGTGTGGAGTTTGCATGTTCTCCCCATGCCTCTTTCTCTGGCTATCCCAATTTCCTCCCACACTCCAAAAACATGCATGGTAGATTAATTGAAGATTCTTAATTGTAGGTGTGAATGCTTGTTTGTCCATTTATCTCCTGTGACCAGTTCAGGGTGTACTCTGCCTCTCGCCCAAAGCCAGCTGGGATAGCAAGGAGTCTTAATTGTGTTCTTGTGATGCTAGAACCTACAGGCCTATTGTTTGAATAACACCCATCCAGCGGAACCGACATTTACCTCCATTACCCCTCTATGTTTATCGCCGCACGATGCCCAGAATAACCTGTCACTCTTCAGCCACTGTTCACCCGTTTCCTCCAATAGCGTGACTCTGCTATATCAGGGGGCGGGAACTCAATTAAAACAGGATAGAAGGAGGAAAACAAGATGTGACTGTGAAGTGGGTTTCACAAAGGACAGGAAACTTAAAGACATGTCAAGGAGAAGTGGGAGCAAGATGGAGGAGCGATAGAAGGAGGACGGCTGTGGGGGTGAGAAGAATTGAAGTGAGGTAAGTTAATGTGTTTGAAAAGAGAACAAAACTAACAAGAACAAATACAAGGAGGAAGGAAAGTCCAGACCTAAAAGGAGGAAAAAAGAAAATGAAAACATCCCCAAAATATTGCTCCATTGCCTTTGAAATGCATTAATAGACATGCTTATCATATCATTGGATAAACAATTGTCTTGGTGTGTGTGTGTGCATGCGGATGAAGTGGTGAAAGCTTCATGATAACAGAAACGCTCAAAGCTTTTGGTCTCATGTTAGTGAGTTGACTGACAGACACAGCTTTGATGTGTGGCACTGATTCAGAGCATATCACAATTGATTTCATCAATATGCGGGTGGCTGAGAATTTGAGGATTTTTTTTCCTCCCACAGGGTATTGACTTGTGTTTGCACAAGTTAAAAAAGCGGTTTTCAACATTTGTCCAACATTATACCAATATGTTAGAAAATTTAGGAAGTAAACATATTTATTAGTCATTTAATGGTTTTATTATCATGTCCGCAGTGCATGATGCCATTTTTTGCATTTAGCCTAAATTTTATTAATATGTCTGAACATATTTTGCAAAAATGTTCAGATGTGTACTAACGCTAACACATGGGGTACATCTGCAGCACAAACATAGGAAGGAGTACTGATGAAGGTTCTAATGTTTTGAAACTTGTATAAAAAATTACTAGGGGGACGAATGGGGGCTGGAAATATTGCTGACAGTGATAGCACGATGTAGTGCTGTAGATATAATCTATTATTCTAACTTGGATAAAGAGGTTAATAAATGATGGGAGACATTTACACTTTCATGACTCCCGTTACAAACAATCACAACATGACATAACCAAGCCACAAAAAAAACTGCTGCTGTAAACCAAAACAACTCGATGTTCGTGAGATACTGGTTGTTTTTGGTTGGAGAGGGGAAGCCAAACCCACTGGGTGACAAACAGTCATCTCTCATAGGCCTCAACATCATGATTAATCCATTCACTGAAGATGGAACTGGCCTTCCCTTTTTAATACCACTTGTCCTTGTGAGCCGGATTCTGTAACCCAAATGACTTTAGAAGAGAGGTACGGTGCATCCTAAATTGGTTGCCAGTCAATCACTGGGCACAAACATCCAGTCACACTCATATTCATACATAGGCATGATTTAGGGTCTTCAGATGACCTAATTTACATGTTTTTTAGATGGAAAACCAAGAAGGGGCTTAGCCGAGATTCGAATAAAGGACTCCTGAACTTGAGGTATACGTATTAACAACTGTCATCATATATCGTACGTATATAACAAAGTCACCATGCTTCATAATAAGTTACAGTATATATTTATCTATTATATATTTATATTTGGATTGAGATGGATACTTGGATGGATTAAAAAAAAAACACATAGGGTCCAAACCCTTCATGAAGAGGCCTTTAAGGCTCCATCTGCTGTCAATTATAGAAGCAGGTGCTGGTTGTCCAGAGCTTTCAGACACAGAGCAAATGAGTCTTGGAAAAAAAAAGGTTAGCATCTGTTTTTTTTTTCTTTCATTTTGCAAGTCTGCTGGGCAGATTTGTTCATCTAAAAATTGTATGACAAGTACTTTAATAATATACCATTGTTCATACAATAAGGGAGCTAATGGTCAGGTAATCTTATCCACCGTTCATTATAAAGAGCAGATGCCATATGCAAAAGTGTTTTGGTAAATCCTTAAATTTCTAGTTGGCATACTAATAAAATGGAAAGGACATGTCAAAAATATTTTTTAAAATAAGATAAAAGTTTTCACTTCATTCGTTGCATATCTGGCCTATTGTTTCACGATGCAAATTTGTGTATTGTAATTTAAATGGAAAAAAACTCAATACAAAAAGTATTGTCATTTTCTGTTGCCAGTAAAACGATAAAGTTTTACACATTGATTTGGAGATTGCATTAAAACCAATCGTGAAATCTACTATACCAAACAACTTGCATGTCTTCAAATGTATCTTATAAAAATACGAAAATTCATAAACTAAAAATGTATACCTTGATTTAAATTCCCAAATATTTTGTGTTTGATTTGGTTTGCCAAAACATATGCGTGAGCAGATTCTATGTCTCTATGCAAACTCAATATGTATTTACACTAAAAGCAGTGATTTTTGTAAACTTCCATTTCTTTACAATATTGAGATATGTCGCCTATAAGCCAAGTTATCCAGCAATTATATCCTAGGGAAATTGTGACTGACCTTGGGCTAAAGTAAATAAAACAGAGGATGCATGGCACGCTACCTGCAGAACATTTAAAGAGCTTAGAACTTTTGCGACATATACAGTACTTGAAAGAGAAAATAATATTTGACACCTACATTTTACACCAAATATCCTGCATGTAGGCCTCTTTCTGTTCGTCAAATAATGACAGACCAGTGTGTGGTTCCTGATGCTGCTGCAGGCGGGCCTCTCGGGTCTGAGTGGGAGGTGCGTTTTTTTTTGTTTTTTGACTTATGAAATTTAAAGGACAGAGCCAAATTCAAACAAGCATTGCCGAAAGAAGTAGGTAGCCAACAAATACGAACGTGGTGAAACGGACAAGTGTATTAAGTGGAATGATTTTGTGGTGGAAATGTTCCATTCTGTTTCCAATAGCATGGTAAGTTGAATTATTCATTATTAATTTCCCAATTCGTAGCGCCGGACAAGTGTGATGACAAACTTGAAACGGAGTTTTTTTAAAAAAACATAATGACAGAATTTAAAAAACCTAAAAATCGACGCACGAGTTTTTCGAATGCATTATTTTTTTCATTTGAGTAGAGATATGTTTTCTCTTTAGGGCAGTGTCATTTTTTACCTTGACATTCATGCAAATTCGTGCACAACGAACAACACGTCGAAATATGGGAGTAGTTTGTATTTTCCGTATTTGTGATGTTCTGGTGTGCGACTTTACTTGCGCGTCTCAGTAAACTATGCACGGTGCGTGCGCAGCCGCTTTATCAATTACCTTCACCTGTGAGGCAAATTACACACACTGTGTCCAGCTGTGCACGCGTCGGCAGGACCGTGTTTCGGGTTGAGACCCCGGACCAGAACCAATTTGTTTTGGTTCCGTCTTTAATTAACTTGAAGACTAGAATAATGTTGAATATTAAAGTTTTGTTTGTAAATTAAAATGAAATAAATTGGTGGTCATGGGAATATAAACCTTGTTTCCTGGTTTGGTCATAAGGGAGTATCTGTCAGTCGGTCAGTATTTGAAGCATGTCCGACACACAATCGACACCTCCGGACGCTTTAGTCCAATTTGGAAATTATTTTGTCGACATAGTAAGTTATTTTTTTCTATAATTAATTGAACGTTGTTTGGGTTATATTACATAAATGCTCGGGGTTTATGTGGTAAAACAACTTAAAACAACGCCGACTGACTGAGCGCGCACATCAAAGTGACGCCGCCGGTGACAAATACAATATAAATGTCAACAGTTGCCGTGCTAGCAAAACAACGGGTATTGAATTGTTTTTAACCTTTTTTTCCTGTCAAGTTTGTATACTTCGACGACCTTAAGGCAAAACTTAAATTGTGAACTTTTTATTTCATAATGGTAATGTGATTTGTAAGCAGTTATTTATTATATGACCAGCTGCGTTTTCTAACAGGGTTCCTCTGGCTCCGAAGACCTTTTTGAGGACTGCTTTTCTCCCTGCACCTTGTCCTCCTCCTCTTCCACATTAACTTCTCAGCAAGGAAAATTCTTCTGTTCGTCTTGCTGCGGGGAGATAGTGGACAGGTATCTCCTCAAGGTATGGCCTTGTTATACTGTATCAAAGACACTATAAGTACAGAAAAGAGCCAACTCCGCCAGAGTGTTAGGACAAACTCAAATAAAAGTGAGATAAAAACTCACGGTAATTCATGGAAATTCTTGAACATGGCTTTCTGCAAACAAAGAGCCAGGGGTAACCTCATAATTAGGTCTGAGCTCTGTCATTCAGACATGCTACTATAACTCTCCAGTATGCAATAACAATGTTTGGCAACAATCAAAAAAAATATTTTCAAGCTGATTCTCCTTTCAGGTGAACAATTTATGTTGGCATGTCCGCTGCTTGTCATGCTGTGTGTGCAAGACATCCTTAGGGAGACATGTGAGCTGCTTTATCAAGGAGACACAAGTTTTCTGCAAACTAGACTACTTCAGGTAACACAAAATGTTTTGGTCTGGCTATGGGGATGATAAATATATTTATTATTAAATAATGTATGAGTATATACCTTTATTATCCCATCAGATTATATATTTTTTTGTGGTTTAACCAAAATGAACGCATTTTACTGATAATGTTTAGAGTTCACCATTTTTTGTGTTCTTTATCAGGAAATATGGGACACGTTGTGCACGTTGTGGTCGGAACATCCATACCAGTGACTGGGTGCGACAGGCAAGAGGTAACACCTACCACCTGGCTTGTTTTGCCTGTGCCACCTGTAAGCGTCAGCTGTCGACTGGAGAGGAATGTGGGCTATTAGAAAACAGAGTCTACTGCCGGCCCCACTATGATGTTATGATGGAGAATATCAAACGTTCTAAAGAAAATGGTGAGCAAAAAGGAACACAGTAATGACCAAATGTAAATTGTGTCCAATGTTTTAGCTGTTGATGCCTCTACTGCAGTGTTGATACTTCAGATATAACTATTTGCAGCGGTTGAGATATTAAATGGCAGGCGGACAAAAACATAAAGCTAAGATTAAACTAAAATAAAAACTATAACATACACTGTGTTGTCTCTGATGACCAATCCTAAGTAGATAGAGACCAGGCAGTGAAAGATGACTCCAGCACCATGCCCAGACCCGCTAAGAGGGCTAGGACCAGTTTTACTGTTGACCAGTTGCAGGTACTGAATTGTTGTCAAGCCCTCCACAAAACGTAGACTTTGGAGTTGTTGTGTTTTGTTCATACTGTACATACTTTACATTCACTGAAGTTATACTAGGTGTAAAGGACCCATGGTTGTTCCGAGCACTGGTCACGTGAGCCTCATGCCCTCAACTCTATCTTTAGGTAATGCAAACTCAGTTTGCTCAAGACAACAACCCAGATGCTCAGACTCTCCAGACACTGTCAGAAAGGACTGGTCTAAGCCGCAGAGTTATTCAGGTGGGCTAAGACAAAATTATTTAAATAATTGCTTTTAATCGATGGATAACTGTTGTTTGAATTTCTATTTCCTTAATTAAAAATGGACATTATTTCAAATTCATAGTGCCCAAAAAGAACTGCATCAACACAACAGAGATCTCGAAGTTATGAATTCGGATTTATTTATATTTGTTTTTTGTATATATCCATGTATATTTTACAAATGAATCGGTAATGAATTTTTTTTGCCAACATTTTCAATTATGGATTTTTATTGACTCACTGTTGCAGCCCTATTGAAAAGTCCCTTCTGGTACTGTAATTTCAACACGGATCTTATGCTGCAGAACATTTATTGACATTGCAGCTTACCCTAATTTCTCTCAACTGCAGGTCTGGTTCCAGAACTGCAGAGCCCGTCAAAAGAAACACACAACCACAAATTGTGCCCCTAAAACAATGCCTTCACTCCCTACTGGTCATCTGACAACACCACTGTTTGATGACTTGCAGTACACAACTTATATTACACCAGATGTGCCTCTTCTGACCACAATGACCTATATGGAGGGTAAGAAATCCTCTCTTCACACTCGTCTCAACCAACATTTTCAAACAGAAAAACCTTGAACCCACATCATTGTATAAAATAGTGTTAGACCTTTCCCAAATTAAAGTTGTACGTACGTATACACTTCAATTTCAAGTTCATTGTTGGCAAATTTCTGAGAAATGCTTGCAAATTGTATTTGTTTAAATTATGACTTTTTTTCTTATGCATTATTTATATTTTCAGTACAAACGCAAGACCCACTTCTACTTCAGCCGCTCATACCCCATCCACTAACACAGCTGCCCATCAGACACACTTAAGAGGCTGTCTACCACTGGGAGAGGTCAAGGTCACCACTCACTAATTGTCCATCTATGTTTTCTTCACCACTTATCCTCTTTTGGGTGACGAGCGAGCCTGTGCCAGCGGGTGGCGAGGAAACACCCTGGACTGGAAGCCAGCCAATTTCACAAGTTATTACTGTAAAGTTTACGCCCCCGAATGTGTTCCCATGCACTTCAAATACACAGGAAAGGTAGAGGAATTCGAGTGGAGTTTTATGTTTAAAAAGTATGCTACTTTAATTTATATGCATAGTATGTTGAAAGCACTAAGACAGTTGAAGTAAATTATTTGATTAAAAATGAAATTTCAGTCTCCACTTATATTTATAGGATATAAAATGTCTGTCATCTGCTGTTACAAAATTCTCAGCCGCTAGTTAAACTGAAAATTACTTGAACCAGTATTTACATTCTTGCACCTCCATTTTTTGATTGTTATGATGAATGTGTAATGATCATTTGGCACACTACAGTTGGCTGATTGTTATGCTCAATTCTTCATATACTGTGCTTAATTCTCATGTATTATCACAAGGATGCACTACCACAAAATAAATCACAGCAAACATTGTCATTTGTCAAATGTGAATGCAGGAATTACACGCTTGCATAACAATATTTAAATATAAAATGGATGCTGATATGAGGGCTGAAAGTTGGTATCTTACCGAATTGTCCCAATTATCAAACGAAGCTTGTCAGTTAGGTGATTTTAGCCAACTACACAACTATATACAAAATCTGCATTTACTGTACTGTGTAGTGTATAAACTTAGTCTCGGTACAATTTTTGCTCTAGTGTAAACTTCATGATACAAGAGTGATTCTGAATACTGTACAATAATGAACTAGTCCTAGAATGAACTGCTGCACTGTATGCAACAGTTATACGGAACAAAAGCAAACATTTCCCTTGAATTTTGATTCAATTATATTTATATTCTTTTAAATCGACATATTTAATTTTGCTTCATTTGTGTTCATAAAGACTGGCCATAAATTAAATGTTAAAATTAAGGAGACAAAATAAAATAAGTTTCGTTTAATGATCAATTGCGTTACGTTCTACTAATCATCAGCACGTATGAATGAGTACGTCACTCAAGGTAAAAAAAAAAAATTAAAAACATCGGGGGTTACACGGCCCTTAAGGACCGCTGATCTTGCGCGTTTAACTCGATGACGTAATTATATTCCTTTATTTTGAAAGCGCCTTGTCCGGAAGTGATACTTGATATTTTGACATGCGCACATCGTCGATGAAGAAAAGCTGCGTATCCAACCATCAAACTTGTAAACATTAGCGAGCCGAAATCCCTGTGTTTTTCTTCGTCTGATTTTGGCATGTAAATACAAGGTAATTGTCCTTCAAAATCAATACACTTTCTTTCGTTTTGACATTCGGAGTTTTTAATAACAGCTCTGGATGTGGCGTGTTTGCTGATAATGTGGAGTTAATGTTAGCATGGCATTCTGTTGATACCAGTTTTAGGCAAAAGCTATAGATTCTCACGTATTACAAAACGGTACTCTTGTAAATACATTAAATTACCCTTACACAAAATTACCTTTGTTTTTCCCCTGCATTACTTAAAATACTCGTCATGGGAAATCGGTTGACACTCAGCTACCGACAAAAGCAAACAAGTTAGTTTACGATTTGTTCAAAGAGCAGTCTAACGTTTACATTGGATTTTTGATTTAACATTAAGTTTACAGTATTGCAATGCATTCTATAGGAATTTGTCTGGTCCATATTGTCGAAATAAAATGTCCTGCGTAGAGATATTTTGCTACTTTGCTGGCTGAGCTCCTTTATGGGATGTGTCTATTTGCTGAAACTACAAATGGTTAACATGAAACGACATGACTTCCACTTTTTTTTTGTAATACGTAATCTATAAAACGTATGAGCGAACGAGGCACTACTTTCTGTGACAGATGCCTGACGTTACGCTCATTAACCATTCAAGTTATTTGCAGTAACCGGCGAAGGTAAACAATTAAAGGGGATCTAAGAAAAGCAAAACAGTAATTGGGCAAAGGTAAAACATACAGTGTGTTGAGAGATGAAACATTATAACAGCCATAGGAGAAATTATTAATTCCTGACACAGTTTTAAAACAGCCAGGCTGGTTACATGTAGTGAAGCAGAAAAGTGGGGGTGGGTGGTGCACACAATTCTATATTCTGATATAGTTTCTTTGTGTTTGCAGGCTTTTAAGGTGTGGTACAAAACACTGTTCTACCTTGCATGGACCCAAAGCTGATGCGCAGGTATGTCTGAAAATAATCTGAATTTGGGATTCCTCAAGTTAGCAGTACAGAAAAGGCACAACCATGAATTGAATACGGTTCTGTGACTGGATTGGTCCATACTAACAAGTGTTTACAAAGCATATATTCACTCACTTGACTGTGTGGTTCACCTCCAGGGCCACCAGCGCACGTCAAGACGCCACTGGAATGGACATCACCAGCCGCTGTACTTTGGGGGACCCTAACAAGCTTCCCGAAGGGGTCCCCCAGCCTGCGCGCATGCCGTACGTCTCGGACAAACACCCACGGCAAACCCTAGAAGTGATAAACTTGCTGAGAAAGCACCGTGAGCTCTGTGATGTGGTACTTGTGGTGGGTGCCAAGAAAATTTATGCCCATCGTGTCATTCTTTCTGCTTGCAGTCCTTACTTCAGGTAATAGAGCAAGTTGGATGAACTTTACCAATATTTATTATAATGGTCTTGCCACGTATACAATCTTTTTTGTCCTGTTCTCTTCAGGGCAATGTTTACTGGGGAGCTTGCTGAAAGTAGACAGACTGAAGTTGTTATTCGAGATATTGATGAGAGAGCAATGGAACTGTTGATCGACTTTGCCTATACTTCGCAGGTAATAATGTTTGTATGCAGGACGTGTTTTTAGTGTATAAATTGCTTTCAGCTTACTTACGTAAATCAGTGGCCCCAAAATCCACCAGTTCAATTAAATGTGCTCCTTCCATCTGTAGGTGACTGTAGAGGAAGGGAATGTTCAGACCCTGCTTCCAGCAGCCTGTCTGCTCCAGCTTGCTGAGATCCAGGAGGCTTGCTGCGAGTTCCTCAAGAGGCAGCTGGATCCTTCCAACTGCCTGGGTATCAGGGCATTTGCAGACACTCACTCCTGCCGGGAACTGCTTCGCATTGCAGACAAATTCACGCAACACAATTTTCAAGAGGTAAAAATGTACACATTTTTTAGCCTGATACATTTTAGGGATAGTGAATATTTTAAATCATCCAAACTAAATGAAATGTTCCCAATGTGATAATGAAAAATGTCTTTTTCATTGTCTTGTTAGGTTATGGAAAGTGAGGAGTTCATGTTACTACCCGCCAACCAGTTGATTGATATAATTTCCAGCGATGAACTTAATGTGCGAAGTGAGGAGCAGGTTTTTAATGCTGTGATGGCCTGGGTGAAATATAGCATTCAGGAACGCAGACCACAACTACCCCAGGTATGTTTCTTGTTGAAAAAGCATTAAAGCATTTTTTTTTTTTTTTTTTTACCAGTGTAGTTGGAAAAATGGACACTCAATGATTTTCTTTTGGTTTTAGGTTCTACAACATGTCAGACTACCGCTCCTTAGCCCCAAATTTCTGGTGGGCACTGTGGGCTCAGACCCTCTTATCAAGAGTGATGAAGAATGCAGGTAATCCAAATGATAGATCAAAAATTTCATGTAACTTTTGCACTTAGGCATTTCTCTTTTTTATTTGTCAATCTGTCACTGTATCAATTTGGTTAGTATGATGTGTGCTATATAACTCTCGTCTGTGGCTGTTAGAGACCTGGTTGATGAAGCTAAGAACTACCTGTTGCTGCCACAAGAAAGGCCACTGATGCAAGGCCCAAGAACCCGGCCAAGGAAACCCATACGGTGTGGTGAAGTCCTTTTTGCAGGTTAGTTTTATTTAGTATTTATTTAGTATTACAATCGAAAGACATTTTATGGGGCTAGGTGATATGAACAAAATTACATAGTATCTTAAAACGAATGCTCAACATTTCAATGATTAAAAAACAAAATTATGAAAACCAAGCTTTTTTTTTTTAAGGAAAAAAACAAAACAATCCAAACGGGCGTCACCTGGGGGGCGGTACGAGCCTCATACTTTCTTGACATTCTGAGCTCTCCAAAGGTTCAAATCCCCTTCAATTCTCCCTGTTCCAGAAGATGAGTCGAAATCTTTCATTTTCTTATAGTTGGTGGTTGGTGCAGTGGTGACGCCATATCCAGTGTGGAACGTTACGATCCTCAGACCAATGAGTGGCGGATGGTGGCATCAATGAGTAAGCGGCGTTGTGGAGTGGGTGTCAGTGTCCTGGATGACTTGCTGTATGCTGTAGGAGGACATGACGGCTCCTCCTATCTCAACTCAGTAGAGAGGTGTGCAAAAATGTTGCTTTTCATTGTCTCTTTAGAGCTGTGGTTCCCAAAATTTACAAGAGTAGCTGCCGTTAAAAATTGGATTCTGCTTTGGTCTCGTCCTCTTCTGTTTTTGTTGTGATATGACTTTCCTGAGCCACACCTTTTCAAACTGAAGCCATGATAGTTTCGTTGAGCTCTTTGCAGTTAGTTTAGTGACCTCCACTTCTTGGAGGCACAGTGTCTGATGATTTTACATGCTGTGCATGCCAGAAGCACTTGCCTTGCTCAAAAAAATGATAATATTTGAATGAACCATTTTGGGGACAAAAATTACCTCAGCAAAAAGTAGGCCAAGTTAAAGAATTGAACAAGAGGAGAGAAGAAAATATAAGAAAAGGGGTCATTTCTTTGTCTGTCCATGCTTCTAGTCAAAAGTTTTCTGTGTGACATTTTTTCTATTTCTTATTTGGTTGTTCCAGATATGATCCAAAGACCAACCAATGGAGCAGTGATGTGGCCCCAACTAGCACCTGTCGAACCAGTGTAGGCGTAGCTGTTCTTGGTGGTTTTTTGTATGCGGTAGGAGGACAGGATGGGGTTTCCTGTCTCAACATTGTTGAAAGGTACTAGTTGAAACCTCAAGTTATTGCCCATGAAAATGCGTGAGGTGCTTTCAACACGCTTGCTGTGCAGGTATGATCCAAAAGAGAACAAATGGACTCGTGTGGCCTCCATGAGCACCAGGCGACTAGGTGTCGCCGTGGCTGTGCTCGGAGGTTTTTTGTATGCTGTAGGAGGCTCTGATGGGACATCCCCATTAAATACAGGTATTAAATAAACTGTATGATCTGAACTTTTCCAATTGTGCAATTTTCAAAAATGTATCTACAGTAACAATGGTAACGCACATTTCAAGGTTTGTATAGAACTAGTGTGGGAACATAATGCGGAAAGAGACAATTTTTTTTAAAAATAGGTCAACATGATGCAAAATGAGTAGGTTACAGTGAGGAAAACAAATTGGGAAATAATATTCACCTGACAGTTTTCCTTTCTCGTTCTCCTCCTCAGTGGAGCGTTACAATCCTCAGGAGAACCGATGGCACACCGTATCTCCAATGGGTACGCGGCGTAAGCACCTTGGCTGTGCAGTCTACCAAGACATGATTTATTCTGTTGGAGGCCGGGATGACACAACAGAGTTGAGCAGTGCAGAGCGTTACAATCCCAGGACCAACCAGTGGTCTCCTGTAGTCGCTATGACATCCAGACGGAGTGGGGTATGTACCGTCGTCAGCCGGCATATGAATTGTGTAAACCTGCATATGATTGGTTTCATTTGAAATGCATTGGGAGGAAAAAAATGAAAAACATTCAATGAGTGTTTCTCTCCAAAAAAGTTTCACATTAGCATGTTACACTTGGATCACTTAATGTTGATGTGTTGGTTTTGATTATCACTGCGTCTTCAGGTGGGCTTAGCTGTAGTCAATGGTCAATTGATGGCAGTAGGAGGATTTGATGGGACGACATATTTGAAAACTATCGAAGTTTACGACCCTGATGCCAACACATGGAGGTAGGTTCCTTTTGCTGCCCTAATTCTATTTAAGTCGTGTATATTTAAGAGTTTCTGTATACTCATTGAATGCCATTCAACAATGTGAAAATGACTCATTATTTTAAAATATTATGTTGAGTCCCTACCACTAACTTGATTTGACCCCTTCACAGGTTGTACGGAGGAATGAATTACCGACGACTAGGTGGTGGAGTGGGCGTCATTAAAATGACTCACTGTGAATCCCACATATGGTAACGCTAGCCTCCCTCACAGACACACACACACACACACAGCCTTCGAAGTGGACGCCACCAACACTCATACCTCCATAAAAGACTGTTACTTATGTGAGGATAAAAGAAATGTTTGGACGACACTGAAAGCAGAACGCATTTCCTACTCATCATCATCATCCCTCCTTCAACTTTCAAAACTCTTGTCTTCAGTGATTGAACATTATCTCCTTGTTATGCATTGTGCACAGAGAGCACACGCTGGGCATCACTGAAGCGCCAGATTGGAAAAGCAGTTATAAGGACCCTTCCAGTGACCTCATCTTACTTTTACCTTCAAAGCTTTTAGCTCAAAAACTGACTTGCAATTGTGTAGGTTTGTTTAATGGAGACGTGTGGGCAGTGACTGTTTCTAAACCTTAGAACAAGGGAGGGGGTTAAAAGATCATCAAAGGAGGCAAAATAAAACATTGTACAGCATCCAGCAAACAAGCAATCATTTTGTCCAGTTTCCATGAGACAGATAACGAACGCTAACTCAATATACAACCTACTCACATTTCCACATAGCTTGTACGACATCCCAGTTAATATTTATGTATGCAATTTAAACAGAAAGCGATCAAAACAAATTGCTGCTTGTCGATAAAAAGCATCTTTACAATCCTGCCACTTTCCAACAGAAAAATCGGGACAAGCAAGTCACATCCTATTTGTGACTTGCCTATATATGACACATGCCTAGCATTGTGTTTTATGACGATGTGTTTTGAATACTTTGTTCAGGCCCCTCGTCACACTACTGCAATAAATAAAAGTTTAAACTCCAAAATCAGTCATTTCTGTCGCTCGCCGAGTCTCGTTCTGAAACAGCTCAGTGTGCTTTTAGCTGACTTGCACAATTAAATTTGTGCGGAGAGTCCACATATGAAAAGTTGATTTCCTTTTTAACAAAAGAGGCCACACTGTCCTAAGTTAATATAGTTGTTATTGATCACTTTCAAAAGCAGACTAATAAACATTTGATGAGATTGTGGCTATAAAAGAAAAAAGAAATGGTGGAAACAACCGTCAGAGTTTGGTCTGGAAATCGTGTTGCTTGCTTACTGGATTACTGCATTTTTTTTTTTTTTTTTTTTAGAATTAGCTTCCCTTTTGAAAAGTATTCAGTTATCTATAGCTTTAAAAAAAAATCTCAAGAACAGGCCAAGGCTTTCTAAATTGGATTGCTGACACTTACAATTAACTTAGACAAATATGAAAATCAGCTTTCATCCCTCTTGTTCCATCAAGTTGTTCTGCTTTGGGTCACATTACTTCTGAGCGGGCTTGTGTGCAGCAATGTGGTGCAATAGTGCCACCTGCTGGTAACTGTGGAATAGTGCAGCTGTTCCTTTGTAATCGTGCTGCCTTTCCAATAGGTGGGGTTGACCTTGGGTGGAAACGGTTCATGACAGACGTTTATATACTCAGAATGTATTGCAGTGCAACTGGAAGTGAGTTTCAGATGTAATTTAATTTCTTTAAATCTATTTTGTTGTACTTTGCTAAACTTTGCATACAAATATTTCAAGTCACCAGTTGTTTTGGAGGCAAACATTTAGACTGTTTAATGCAGTGGTGCTTGATGTTTTGACTGGCTTTTGTTTCAAAGTGCTTTGTGTGTGCGTGTGTGTGTCACTGCAATCACAAAGCTCATAACGATAAGTAAATGTTAAAGGCAGCTCATCTCCGATTTCACAATTTCATGAAGGAACAAATGCTCTCTAGGATTAATGTTCGAGGAAAGTTAACCCCGCCAATCTGCCATGTTCTTAGTTATGCAAGTCTTTGTGTTACAGATGCATCTTTCACAAAATTCGATCATTTCATGCATTTTATTATTTGTTTTTATTTTTTTAACAACATGCACCATTTAGCCTCGTTTTAGAAAACAAAAGTGAAATCCTCTTGCTGAAAAATGCCTAATTCAGTTATGCAGTTTTACTGCCATTATGAAATGTACCACACAGCCCTTTTTTTGTGTCAGGGCAAAAACAAATCTGCTATTAATGCTCAAGGAGTACAGTTGCTCAAGAAGAAGAGCTATAAATGATTTAAGTATGTCCTCACTATTTTTTCCCTCCAAGTACATGTTCTTTCTTAAAAAGCCTTAATTTGAGCATTTTCTTCAACAGTTTTACACTTTTCTGGGGTTTCTGTACATGGTTCAAAACTAGACGGGAGTTTTCCAGGACTAATGTGCTCTTGTAACGATCAGTTGGAACTTGTTTGGTGTGACCTCTGTGAAGTATGTCCTACTTGTAATCTGAATAGAATTCCTAACACAGATTCAGTTTTAAGCTATGGCCTCAACATCAAAAATGTTCTCCATGAAAATAATAAAATTTGTTTTAGTGGGGAAAGAAAGGTTCCCGTGTTCATGTATGTTGTATGTTTTCTATGATAAAATTATTTTCGTGTCTGACCTGAAAAGTATTTGCTCTTTTCTGAAATTCATACTCTGAGCCACGAAATAAGACATACAACAAACTCTGGCATCATGTATGTCGAAGCCTGAAAGCTAATTTATTTTTAACCGGAAATCCTTCACTCTTGCAGCTGGAAGTTTTTCTTCAGCATTTTTGATCATCCAATCACAAAGTCATAGTGTTTATGATTCGATGTGGTTTGGAAGTCCGGAAAACATTTTATTTACGTCAAAATAAGCTTGCCTACTCCAATAATGGCAATTTGACGAAGAAAATGTTATGAATGCGCTTGTGTTACTTGGAACAAAATGCAATAAGTACTATGAAGAATTCTTTTTTTTAATTTTTATATAGAAATAATAGCTTTTCCGAGCGGCACTGGTTAGTTTTAAATATAAAACAAATATGTTGTACATGTGTTCATCTTTTATAAAGGGAACCGAAACAAAATGTCAAAATGTACAGTATTTAAATTTTCATTAAAAATAATTTCTTCTGAAGAGAAGGTTTTTAGCCACCTCCTGTTCATGCTTTCTATTTCTCCAGCTTTTAAAAATATGCATTCACATGGCACTGATGATGCAGAAAGACAAATATTTGCATACCACTTCCCGTACACGTGACATCAGCGTGGGAGCATTATTTATGATATGATTATGCCTTTTTTTTTTTTTACTTTTTAAATCATACCCCTGTCCTCAGCACAGCTATGAGTGGCTTTCTTTCTCTCTTTTTGTTTGTGGAGCACGGACACAAATGGAGTTGTAAAACAGTAGCCCCCTAACCTGTTGCCTGCTGCTCTGCGATGAGATCACTGGCTGTGAAATATTAAAATAAGATGACTAATCCACTGTAATTGTCATTTATGGTGCATCGTATGACAGTGTAGAGAGCCTCGTGAATCAAGCATGGATGAATAACGTTTGAAGCATCATCACAAAGACTTCAACAAAGGTCTCAGCAGAGCTGCAAGTTGAATGAAAAGCTTTGTAAACTCCTTCAGACAAAAAGAAGTTAGAGGCATCTCCGGGAGCGAAAGTAACTTCAGTAAACCTGAGAACAAGTTGAAAATAACTCAGTGGGAATAACAGAGGATAAAAGTCAGGATTGCAACTCAGGTTTTCAGCAGGAGTTTGTCAGATGTTTGAGAACACACGCCGCTGCACACAGCTGCATCTGTCAAAGTTCAGAGAATGTTTAGAGACCGTAGTGCTCCTGAGAAACATTGATGTCAACTTGGAAGGGCTCCACAGCAAAATTCCCTCAAGGTGAACAATACAAAGCGCTGTGGACATACAAGCACGTATAGCAAAGAAAGGCTCTGGTGAAGTCAGAAAAATCCAGGAAGTGAAATATTTTATATATATGAATTTTTTATATTTAGTATATATGACTGGTTATTTTTTTACGATATCGGGAGGCTGTCTGATTCTAATGGCCTTTTACTTCCTTATTGTCAGGGTTTGTCATGATCAAGTTAGGCCTTTTATTACTCTGAAAGCTTGCACTGAATGAACAAGCGCACGGGAAGACAAGTGTCCTTTGATTAAGCGACATCAGTAGACTGAAATAGGCCATTGAACCTCTGTGACAATGCTGCTAGTCTTTGAGGTTACACTCAGGAAAAATAATTTTGATGGTACAAAGAAGAAATAAAATTCTAATAAATGTTGACTTGGAGTCAAGGCATTAAAAAAGACTGGATAGCTTGCAATCATTCTGCATGTTTTCGGTAAAGTCTTTCTTATTAAGAGACAGGTCTAGTGTGATGTTGAATTTAATCTGACAGTGGTATTTTGATTCACATCACATCGGTACTTTGTGTCAAGCTTGCCAACTTGGTTGTGATACAAATAAACAGCAGGTACAAAAGCTAGTCCACAATCTTTGTCAGATATTTCAGGCTAATTATAGTCGTTGGTTTTTGGAAATGCTACAGCTGTCGGCTGCTGTGACATGTTGTCAGGTTGAGGCTCATAATGCAAATTTCCACCAACTTCATACAATATTAGTTTTTTAACTGTATGCTTATTTTTATGTAAAAGCAGGTAGACTGATGAAGAAGCCCTTCACATGATTTATAATCTATCAATGTTGGTAAAACGTGTGTATAATTCATCATGCATTTTCTGAAGAGCAAAAAAACCCAAAAAGACATTGGTCCTAATGCCATTTGATTCGTATTATAGTGCCGTATATATAATATAATATAATATAATATAATATAATATAATATAATATAACACAACGCACCGTAACGTAATGCAACGCAACGTAATGTAATATATATAATATAAAACACCTCAATCATTACATTTTAAAGGGTGACACTTCCATGCAGGAAAAAAAAACAATAACCCAAAAAACCCCACAGGCATACAGTATTTCTATCCGTTGACTCCCTCGATAAAAAGGAAATAAGCATTATTGCCACACAGCAGAGGCCTATTTGCGTCACCTACCACATACAGCATATTCTTTTGTGGCTGACTATATTGAAACTTATTACATTCATAAACCCTAACCCTGGTAAAGAAATGATAAGGATCCATCAGTAAAATGCTCACATTTGCAATAGACTGGATATTAGATATCTTTGGTCATCTGTCATCCGTGGATGCTGCTCTGAATTATAATGACATTGACTTTCATACATGCATTGTTCATATTGCTCAGCCTGAATGGTGGGGGGTGCAAGGCAGGGCCCACACTAAGCAAATCGTTAGTCAATCACAAGGTACATAGAGATGGAGAATGATGCAAACTCACATTCCCACCTATGGGTAATTTAGAGCCCTTAATTAGTATAGAATGCATGTTATTGGAATATGGGAGGACTACTATACAAGGCTTGGAAAAAATTGTAATGTGATTATGTCTTATTTTTCTGCAACTATAACGGAATACACAACTACCTGTTAAAATTCATCCTGTGGGCCGGTTTTGTATTTTGACTAGATAGTAAGTTACATCCGCAGAATAAATAAATGTTCAATCAATCAAATGGATATTCATGTTCCTTCGCTATTTCATGACATCATCATGAAATGAAAGTGCCACTTGATAAATTATTCAAATGTTTGACTCTACGCAGCAAGGCAAATAAAATTATGCATGGTGAACTGCAATAGCAGGCTGGACTATTTATGAACTTGCTTTAGGAGGTGACAAGAAAAAAGGTTGGTGTACAGTGCTCATGAAAGTAAAATACTAATGGTGTTTGGTAGTAATGTTGCAGAAATATTATGGTAGGAACTACTACATCCGAGAACTGATTAAAATAGAATAACAATTGCAATTTTTCTCTCTCTTGCTCTCACTTTCCAATGAATATCCAATCCAAGAAAGTCCATCATGATAGCAGCCTTGCGTTGAATCAGAAATAAAACATTTACTTTGAAAAACAATGATCAACATTTTTGGTCTATTTTCTGATGTAATGTCCAGTTTTTAATAAAAAGAATAGAAATTCATATTTTTTCTTTAGCTGATACACTGGCGATCAAATCAGCAAATTAAATAATTAAAATAAAATAATACTAATACTAATTAAAATAATAATTAGTTGCAGCCCTAGAATTAAATATTACATATTGACTATTTTGCGCTTCATCCACTTCAGTTGAAGTCATCATTAATAATTTCATGCGCTGCACATATTAGTTGTGCACCTGATCCTGTCTTATTTTTACAAATGGATAGTATATTTTTAAATATATCATGAAAGTTACAATGAGCTTATTGGTTAATGCTTTCTAATTTACACATTTGAACAGAGGTGAACATCAGTGACGCAGGATCTTTTTGTTTTCCAAAAAGTGGTTCGATCAATAGAATCCTAACCATAATGCCAAAGAGCCCGCGGAAAATTGAGGTGAAGTGGACTCGGAAAGGATTATGTTTAAAAAAAAAAAATACAACAACAAAGTGCTGTGGTTATCAGCTGTGCCTCCATGTGAAAACCCAATGAAAAAGACACGGCGGTGCCAGATTTTTAAAAAGGAACTGGTCAAGCAAAGCACTCTTCTTCCTGCAGACACAGAAAGGAATCAGGAGGTTGGCGACTGCAATAACACAATAACTCAGTGCTGTCTCCAACCATGACTAAGAAGGAAGCAACAAGAAAAAAAAACACGAGGCAACATTGCCCACATACTTCTCAACATGCTGCCATATTAAAAAAATGGACCAAAATTGAAGGATATTGATTATCTAGGGATCCAAACAGCCTGGCAGGATGTCTCCCACCCACGACATGAAACAATCTCTTCTAACGCTCTCAAAGAAAACAAAATCTCAAGGTGCAAAAGACTCCCGAAAGACATCACTAAACCAAATGAAAACATAGCACATCAAGCAAAACTCTTAATAAGCTCTCAGATAAACTACAGCAAAGCATTAAACTAAAAGCGGTGAAATAAACATAAACCCTCAGGGCAAACACTGTTCAGCTGACAAAAGAAAATGACAAAATGAAGAATTAATTAAAGTGTGACAAAACAGCAAGGAAGTTAACGGAAAAATAAAAAGTGGGGGTCGAGCTAAAAGCGTCCTACACAACACTTCAACGCTACTGAGGCATCACCAGAGGCCAATGGCACGACCCACGTGCAATTTTTAGCTTGGCAAAGACAGAAAGACAAAAGAGAGTCGTTTAGTGGGGTGAACAATCAGTAGAAGCAAGCCTTTGTGTAGTAAGGGCACATTTAACCCATAGCAAGCAGTGGCAGGAGCCAAGAGAATGAAACTGCATGAACAGGTGCCTCGTGTCACTTGGGCTTCATTAGGAGGTTAACAGAGGAGAAAGAAGAGTCAAGCCTGAGGCAGCAACACAACCCCTGCCTCCCTCTTCAAGCCAGGCCAAGTCAGATGAGCTCTTACGCTTTGTATTTTACAAAGTTAGTTGTTGTATCACCTTGACCATATTTACACTCTAAACCACAGGTGTCAAACTCAAGGCCCGGGGGCCCAGATACGGCCCGCCACATCATTTTATGTGGCCCGCGAATACAAATTGTGCATCAAATTCGTGTGCCATTACTAGAATTGCAAATTGTCTTCACTTTTAATATATATATATATATTTTTTAATATTTGACCAGTTTTTACTCATCTGATTTGAAAAGGAGTTATTTGTCAGTTTGTTTTGTAGCTTTTACTGTATATAATATGAGGTGCTCCTACATTTATTTTGGTTGACTTAATGGCCCTCCGAAAGAAGCTATGACGACAATGCGGCCCGCGAAAAAAATTAGTTTGACACCCCTGTTCTAAACACAATATCTTACAAAAATTTGCGGTGTGTTTATCGAATGATAATAAAGCTCAGTCTAATAATTAGCCAAACAAAACGGAAAAACGTTGTTAAAGTAAACACCAAAGCACTTTGGGAGAAATCATTGTCTAATGGAAAATTCCTAGGAATGAACACACTGCTCACGAGGACTGAAATATGACTGAATAAACTGTAATGCAACGATAAATATTATCTTCACTCCCTCTGACTACAAAGTCAATACCTTGTGGCAGGTGTTTGTTTGTTTGTTTGTTATTTAAACTAGAGTCTGTTTGTCCCTTCATACTGTTGCGGACTTATTGCATTTGTGTAAAAGAAAATATACAGGAAAAATGCAGGTCAAATGACAAATAGTCTATTTCGGGATCACTGTTAAATAAAATCATATTGACGTGTGTGACAGTATTGCTCATCTGGTTTCATCTTCAAAGATGTGATACAAGTCTGTTTAATTTTCTCAGCCGTCGAAAAGCTGGAGACCGCATTCTTATTTCCTTTGGTGCACGTGTCAGCTCCAATAGAAAGGAACGTGATGCTGTGTAAATATTTTAGTACCGTTTCCTGTGTCTTCTGATCTAAAATGCATAATGTGATGACGGTGACTTGGAGTCTGTCACAAGAGATTTTTCATTTTAAGTCTGGAGTTGGCAAAGACTTGTGGAAGAATATTGCTCTGCATTGTTTTCTTTCAATCTACGGCAGTGTGAAATGAACTTGTTGCACCTTTACAACGTGTTTACACACGAGTGCATTTTCTAATTTCCACTCAAGCAGAACATCCACAGCTATCTTATTGCCATAAACATCCTGACAGAAAAGACGACCCAGATGGTTGAAAAAAATTGTGAATTACTTGAGCACATTCATTTTGCTCAAACTTTGAAACCAATGAAATAGACAAGAGACAGAATATGGGATCAGCTTGACAAATCGTTGTCTAGTCAGTCACAGTTTAACTCAAGACCTTTCTACAATTTAACATCATGTCAAATTGGCAATTACCGTATTTTCCGCACTGTAAGGTGCACCTAAAAACCTCCGATTTTTGGCGCCTTATATATGCACCAATATGGATTAGTGGATGAGGACTAACTTATTAAAGTAAGCTTTACGTGTTTATTTTGTGTTGTGTGATATTAACGTTTGAGCAACGTTGAGTTATTGATATATTGTTATTGTTTTCACTATTTCGAGTGTTACTATATTGTGGTTGCATTAACGTTTGAGCAACGTTGAGTTATTTATTCCACGCGCCTTATAATCCGGTGCGCCTTATATATGGACAAAGTTTTAAAATGGCCCATTCATTGAAGGTGCGCCTTATAATCCGGTGCGCCTTATATTGCGGAAAATACGGTAAGTTTATCAAGTGCCTTCAGGATCATTTACTGGTCGAAACCACTTTTATTCTGGTTATTTGTGTTTCATTGTGACATTGTTAGGAATAATGCCTTACATTACAAAACTAATAATTTATGGAATTATTTTCACAGAAACGAATTACATGAAACTTTGGTGCGCTTCATTAACCATATGTGCTTCAGAGGTGCTTTGGAACACATGGGATGTGAAAAACTGCAGCAGGTTATAAAATCTATTTCCTATCTATTGCACACAAATGTGTGATTGGTCAATATCTTTGTACTTGAATTCCCAAACAAATTTTGAACAGCCTCAGACCTTGCACAAATAATGATGGACCATCTGCAGGAAAATATTTGTTTTAAAAAAAAAAACAAAAAAAAACACGGCACTCAAGAGCAGACCACGTCAGCATGCTAGATCCAGAAGTCCATTGAGACGCTTGCATTAATCCAAGACTTCAGAATTTTTGAATCTTATTTGTTCAATTTGTATACAAAATGCGAACATTTCCACACATTCACCAGCAAATGTCTTTGTAACTTTATGAAAGTGTTAGTAAAGTCTAGACATTAACACTTTTATGAAATCATTAATAAGAACCTCAACAACTCTATTTGTTATGGTTGATATATTCACTGTCTAATTTCCCAATCAAATAGCGCCAGAGCTCTCCAACAAATAAAGGTGATAAAGTTTAGTGGGAAAGTACAATCCATCAGGTCAAACATCAGCACAAAGCAGTGAAATTACCAATTATTCAACATGCTACTTTGAATGGAAGGGAATCTTCAAAGTGTTTAATCCTGGTGTGATATGTTAAGGATTTTCTTAAAGTTCAACAGTAGCAGAAATGATAAAAAAAAAGGCTTCAGAATCAGATTTCAAGCTTTCTTCATTTTTTGTAGTAGAATAAATGCATAAATGATATTAAATGAAAATGATATGACGCCAATTCTGCGTCTGTTTAAAAGAGATAGTTCAACATTTGGGGAATAATAGATAGAGGAAAATATTCTTCTCATTGCTTGAACAATAGTAAGCCGGAGCCAAGAGTTAGCTGAGATGTGAAGTCAATAGTCGAAATGGAAAATGCTTGTGTGCATGCTATAGGAAGTGCAAGATCTCTTTGTGTGTTGTTTAATAATTCCTTCAATTAATTGATTCTTATAATAGTTCAGAGGAATTGGGGCACACTGTTGTCACTTATTAATTTTTTTTTTTTGGATTGATTGATTGATATCTTTATTTTGAACATATTTAAAACATAGAAAGTACTTATTAAGGAGTAGGATGACATCCACCGCAGACATTTGCTCAAAATGTGTCTTACTGCAGCTCGGTGAGGTATACCAAAATCATGTTTCACTATCTGCGCCACAAAATAGACCAACTTTTAGCTGGTCTTTTGTTTATAGTCTACTTTCTGTCACCAAATTGTGAGGCACGCTGGCAGCATTTAATACTTAATGCTCTTGGTCTGCTGAAATGCCCAGCGAGGCGCAGCATGTTCTGCCGAATTCCCAAACACAGTAAACTAGACTTGCCCCACCATGAAAATTACTACACAAAGCACATGTGCACTTGTTTAGGGAAAAGGGCCTCACAAATGCACCAATGCTAAAATAATTCTGCTAAGAAGAGTGATTTCCCCACAGTTATGCAAATTGATCAATTTCACAACCGACCATTAATTTTTAAACACACGGCCAGAAAGGTTTGGATATTTCGTCGATTATGTCGAAAGTGCTTTTAATATTTACAATGATAAATTTGCAACAAAAGTTTGAAATCAGGAAGGGCAAATACTTTTTCATCACACTATATGGCAAATAAATTATGTATAAAAGTAATTTTATGTTTTGTGGCGAAAAGCTAGTCTGTGTACGGCATTGAATGCATTTTTAACAAAACAACACCTTAAAACTTTAATGAGGTCCTTCTGGTATAACGCCACTTAGGGCTATTCCATGATACAATAACAATAGTTTCCTTCACAAATTAGTTGTGAAGTAGTTTTCTTTTGCTCTTTGTATGCTTTGTAGAATAAAGAAATTTAGTTCAGTCAAGCAATTATTTTTCTAAAAATTCATATGGAAGAATCTCTTCTAAACTTTTGTTTCTCTTTCAAATGGGTTACATATACCGTAAGTCACAGTACAACAATAAATGCTTTTCATCTTGTGTGTGTCTGCCCCCATGTCTGTAATGAACTAAATCTACAAGAGGATAATTACTATAAGTTACATTGTATCTCAATTCACATTCAGTGAAAATACATTGCGGTAATCACAACAAGACAGAAATAAAACATTAAATTTCAGGGAATGGTAAGTGCGCACAAATCATGAAGGTCCAACAGTATTTGACCATGTTTGGGGGTGATATGCTCATCATCGCCTGGTGATGGCAGCATTGCTTCTCAGAAAGTTAACCATCACTTGTTTTTCTCCTGCCCTTATCTGGAACAGTGTGACTTTAAGGGAAGTGGTTAAAGGTTAAATACTTTTCTCAAGAGTGCTCCACACAGTCCCTCATCATATGCTAAAATCCGCATACAAAAAGCTGCGAGCTATAAGCTCTCAGATCGTCATTTTACAACGTACTTATCAACTGGAATGCTGCACTTCAGCTTTAAGGCTGTATGCTAATCACATGGCTCAGACTCAACTACAATTATTTAGCCTGCGATTCGGAATGTAAAGCGATGTAACATTTTGAGGGATGAGCTTGGTGGGTTGGCCTGTTTATTTCTGAGCACACATTCTTTTGTACTGCTGCTCCATAACAATATTTCATGCTCAGTGGAGCGTAACAGATCCTCCTCAGCTATCACAACACTGCTAATTAAAGGAAGGCATTCATGAATTGGATCTCAGTCTACAGATCTATAGTCAGTAAGTCAGTATGAATGAACCACCAGGAAATGTCTCCCATGTGTTTAATCTCTTATTGTGCCATTTGCGAATTTCGTAGTGCTGCTCAGAGGGTTTTACATACTCTGCCAGCAGGATGTTTCAGTCAACATTCAGATTTCGATAATGCCCCATTCCAGCCCGTGTTGTAATACACGTGCCCGTGGAGTCTCAGATGCTTTTAAAGCACACATTCGAACTAGGGTGTTAGCACCTGTTAGGCCATTTCCACATCAGGGCAAATTCACAGGGGATCAGAAGGCCTTGGAAAAAAAATCAATAACTCTGCCAGACACATCGGAGCTGGCGTTACGAGTGACCATGACTTATGACACAGACGAAATGGGTGACTGCAGGTGAATACCAAGACAATGGCTGAAAAAGTCTGACAGTATGCATTCAGGTGAGTTTTTGTCCAGCTAATATAATACTAAATCGGTTATTTTCTGCTATATTATGACTAATGGTGACTAACTGATTATGCAATATCAACCTACCTTCAAGCCTGGGATGGATAAATTAAGTGCCTATGAATGTACAGTGCATAATTCATTAGGCAACCACACTTCATCGTCTCAGGGACTATCCAGAATCACAAAGTGCTTTCATGCGGACCGTTATCTTCACTGAGCGCTCAACTTTAACAGGAATAATTTCAAACTGAACTTTTTCTTTCTTCAGTTTTCTGAGAAGACAAACATCAAACCCATATAATGTATGCATTTTCATGGATACCAATAAGGATTATGTTTTAGAATTAAAATAAGCGTCAGTTTGGTTTAATTAGGGAAGATGTTGAAAATAGATAGATAAATAATTTAATAAATCTGCTAAGCAATTCACACAATATACGACTAACAAAACTTGCCTATGGTAGACCACTATTTGTTTTTTTACTGTGTTTGGGTCGTTGACATTTGCAATTGCTGTGATCCTATTTTGTCACAGGCCTGGTGTCTTTCAGAGCTTAAGCTTTAGTTGCTCTTTGGCACGTTGTCAGAACATCCCATTCTCTCCCATGCCTCTTCGTTGCATACTCAACCACTGCTGCGTCCAGCCATGCCCTTGGCAATTACTTTGTTTATGCCATTCATTGTAAAGGGTCTGCATTGAGTCATTTTCAAACAAATGTAAACAGTATTCAGGCAAGTGGGTTGACTAATATTGTAGAGGGTGGTAATCTGGTTTGCGCTGGCACTGGCAGCATCTCTATTCTACCATTAAACGTGCCAATGTACCATTACTGTTCAGTTATTTTGAAGCTAGTATTTGAAGGTACATTTGAGTCATATTCCATTAAAGGTTGATCAGTATTTTTTTCAGGCTTGTCTACAAGAACCCAGATATTATAAAAAAAAGACATTATAAATGTGTTTTGGTTTTTCCTCCTATTGAGTTTTGGGTCGTTGAAATTTAAGATTTCGGGTAAAGGTTGTATTGTTTGCACTGATGCATCACGTTTTGTATTTTTCCTAAGCTTTTTTTCCATCAGCTGAACATGTCCAGTTAAATTAAATTTCAAGCCAAATCACAAAATTCAATAACATTGAAGTGAAAATACAGAGGCTATAATTGGGCCATCTAAAATATGACTTATGAAATTGAACTTCCAATAAAAAAGGAAAAGCCCATGATACAATAAAATCATATCTAAATATATTAATAAATGTACATATATCATATATAAATCGTATATTTAAGCTTCAGAAGAAAGCAGAAAGCTATGACTGCAATTGGGTAGGTTTCCAAGTGTGAGCGTTCTCACTCCGTAGGTGTTGGGGTTGCAGGAGCTTGTTATTCTGGTCTTGTTTCTGCGACAGCATGCATAGTGCCAAGCTAACTGTGCAGCCATATTTAGTGATAGCAGCTGGTGAGCCTGCAAACATGCAAGAATGCACTCTTGCTTATCCCTGCCCAATTTCCATCCCTCCCTCCTTATTTCTTGCTCACTTTCAGACATTCTCATTAAGAACAGAAGAAAAAAACAACATCCGGATGACAAGCACAGCCAAGTTCTCCCCAGGTTTAAATCACGCTGTCAATTCAAAGAGGCATTTGTACTAACTTGAACTAACTTTACCCCAAAGCGCTGAAATGACTAAGAATTTTTGCGAGGCCATTTGTAATACTTTGAGCTGTAGAAGCTGGGTCAAATGATTTATTATGCTGTCCTAACATCAGATCATGTCAGTCATCACTATGTCTAGCGGTTGTGCTTTTAATATTCTGTTCAGAAAATCCATCCATCCTTTATACTCTTGTCCTCATTCAGGCAATACGTTTTTGTATTCAGAGAATTGGCAGAGTACCGACTGTATATATTTGGGCTAGTGTGGGGAGATTCGTGTTTGCAATAGAAATATTGTACGTTTGCCGGTCGCTCCAATTTTCCACATCCAATGTGGGAGCAATATTGTTGCATGATTCAGCATTTGAGGTAAGGTCTCTGAACCGTATACAGCACAGGTGTCAAACTCAAGGCCCGGGGTCCAGATACGGCCCGCCACATCATTTTATGTGGCCCGCAAAGATAGATTGTGCATCAAATTTGTGTGTCATTACTAGAATTGCAAATTGTCTTCACTTTTAAAAATATACAGTCTTTTTCCGTGCATAATGCGCAAAATTTAATTAATTTATTGTCCTAAAATCTGGGTTGCGCATTATGCATGGGTACAGGCTTTTTTCCAGCATCGACATGCCATTTTTAGGGTGCGTATTATGCACGGGGGCGCATTATGCGCGGAAAAAGACGGTATATGTTTTGTAAATATTTGACCAGTTTTTACTGGTCTGATTTGAAAACGAGTTATTTGTCAGTTTGTTTTATAGCTTTTACTGTATATAATATGAGGTGTTCATACATTTATTTGGGTTGACAGCCCTCCGAAAGAAGCTATGACTACAATGCGGCCCGTGAATAAAATGAGTTTGACACCCCTGGTATACAGCATACGTCTGTCTATGGACTTTGCCTCTCTCTGACCAGCTTATGTCGTGTTATTATCTGCGCACATTGGAAAAAAAAAATAATTGCACCCACAGATACGGTCAACAATTATATTTACTTTGCAACATGAATCACATTTTAACCACAATAACTGTGTGAGTTCCCTGGGGTCTAAATTGTTCCTTCCATCCCCAGCACTTCGTTAGTGGGTGTTGTAGATGAAATCTTTCAGCCAAGAAGTTAGATGATGGACAACACAATCCTCACAGCAAAATAAAGAAAATGATTACATCAAGTTGAAACGGAAAACAAGAAAAAGTGAGACAACCCACACAAGGTTGTGATGAATAGTGATAGAGAATCTATCTGTCCCTGCTCTGAGGGGAAGGCAGTGTGCAGAACATTTTACCTACATCTATTGAGTCCTGGAGACTGATGTATAGAAATATTCCTATCCTGGCTGCAGGCGCGTTTCCGTTCTTTTGTACATTGACTACCGTCATCTCCCTGCTCATGCGACCCAAGGTCACTGGTTATTACAGGAATGCAGAGACCTTCTCATGGGAGGGTGAGGGACAATTTTGTCAACAGGAAATCACACAGCAAAGATCAAAAGGTCATGGTGAAGAGAATGACATAGAGGTATAGCAGAGACTGAGCAAGTTCAAATAGGTTCCAGTCAATAATAGGAGGTGGACACAATTTCCTCTTGACCTGTGCAATCAAAGCCATTCATCCCCGCAGCTAGCTGTGATTACAAGCTTTGGGGCTTTAGAGGTTGAACTCATGAGGTGTCATTTTTGATCGTCTAATGTTTGAAGAAGTTCCAAGAGCATTTACCTTTTTAAGAATAAACCTGCTAATTATTTGCATGCATTACATTTATTATTTCTGCACCACCCTTTACATCTATTATTTCCACCAAACCCACATTTATTGCAAAATAGTGTGCACAGCTTTATATCAACGTGTGGTATAATGACTACTATTTTTTCCAACAAAACAACTGCTGCAGAGCATTGGGCACTTGTTTGTTTGTGCCTATAGAAATACAGTATGTTGTCCACCGAGTGGATACATGACCTAAAGGCGACCTACCCACAAGCAAACATCCACCCACTCTGTGTTAGACAAGAGTGTGGCTGGCTACCCATTTACAGCAAGTCCCTCAACCTGCAAGGTTGCTGTGAAAAAAAATGCTTTAACTAGATCGCACTAATCCCTAATCTTCAAATCCAAAATCCGAGACTGAGTCACAGTCAACAGGAGTTATGAACCTAATCAACAAAAATGTTCTATAATAATGGAGACATGATCTAATGCAGGTATCCTGTTATTGTTATTTTTATATTTCCAGACACTTTAGGATTGTTTTTTAACATACCGTATTTTTCGCACTATAAGGCGCACCGGATTATAAGGCGCACCTTCAATGAATGGCCCATTTTAAAACTTTGTCCATATAGAAGATATATACATTTGCCCCGCGGGCCGGACTTTGGACACGCCTGCTGTAGTGGCTCAATATTGGTCCATATATAAGGTACACCTGATTATAAGGCGTACTGTCGGCTTCTGAGAAAATTGAAGGTTTTTAGGTGCGCCTTATAGTGCAGAAAATACGGTACATTAAAGCCAGATCACAGCTTGAAGAAAGGTTTTTGTTTTATTTAGAGAAATGACTTGAGGTATAAAGCACAAGAAGCTAACTAGCATTATAAAATATTTTTTAGGTCTCCCAAAAAACAAATCAGCATAGTCATATTGTATCTTCAGCACTATTAAGTGCTTGCTCATGTGGGGTTTGATAAGTTGTTTTTCTTGGACCTGCTAAATATAGAAAGTGCTTTGATATAACTGTTGTGAATTGGCACAATATAAATAACTGACTTGACTACCGCCAGCTTCCTTTCACAAGCAAAAAAAAAGCAGTGGCAAGAGAAAAAAAGAGAGGCGTTTGTAGAGGACGTCATACATTACCAAGCAAGACATGTTTATATTTTTAAACAGTCATTACTGTGTGACAGCTCGGTGTCTGTCATCTAGTTTGTCTTGATATGATTTATTTGCAGTCTGGCAGGTCTGAATTTCAAATCACAGCTTACACAACGGTGCTCATTCCCGGGAAGTCAGTATTCACTTTGAGACTCATAAGCAAGATAGCCACACTTTAAAATAAAATGGCCCCTTTGCAAGGACCCAAGTAGTAAAACAGTACGGAGCAGTTGGATTTGCATTGGCTGTATCTGTTTTGTTTCTCTTTGGTGTAATAGTTTCTTTAGACCGAAAAAGATTGACCATGATATTTGTTGTTAGGTGGGTATGAGGAAATATTTTATATATATAACGAAGGTCATCCAAGCACAAATTTTGTTAAAACTGTGGTTGGCTCGTGATCAAATTTGTTAGGCCATGACCAATAAAATTGTGGCCTAATGAAAGTACTTAGGTATTTTGCAATGGTTTGGACTGATTAAAGCATGGATAATAGCATGAAAAGAAGCCCTGAGGTCAAACACGACCTATGAACCCACTCATTTTAAAATGTAATAAGTTAATTCAAGTAATATTTTGAAATTGCTCCAAAGCAAAATAAAGAAGAGGGGACAATGGAGTGTGGGGCTTTGAGATCACTCACCATTCAATATGGTGATCACCACAACACATTTCAGAAAGGGAGAGCAGTGTTAAAGACGGTACTAAGAGTAATTTGCTCAATGAATTGATTTCTACCATGATTCAGAGGGATTTTCCGACGCTGTTAACATATTTACGAATGACATGCCGTATTTTCCGCACTATAAGGCGCACCGGATTATAAAGCGCACCTTCAATGAATGGCCCATTTAAAAACTTTGTCCATATATAAGGCGCATAGAATAAATAACTCAACGTTGCTCAAACGTTAATGCAATCACAATATAGTAACACTCGAAATAGTGAAAACAATAACAATATCTCAATAACTCAACGTTGCTCAAACGTTAATATCACACAACACACAAAATAAACACGTAAAGCTTACTTTAATAAATTAGTCCTCATCCACGAATCCATATTGGTCCATATATAAGGCACACCGGATTATAAGGCGCACTGTTGACTTTTGAAAAAATTGGATGTTTTTAAATGGAAGTCCCTGACAAAGTCAAAAAGTTTCAACGCAAAAAACAAATGTATGAAGTACTTTTTGCATGCTAAAACTCAAAACGGGTGAGTAGGGACCCTAACACAATGGGAAGGTTAAGTGCGCCTTAGAGTGCGGAAAAGACGGTACAATGACAAAGACCATGTGTGTGTGTGTGTGTGTGTGTGTGTGTGTGTGTGTGTGTGTGTGAAGTTGTGCTCTTTTCTAATCCGAACACATGGCTCTACCAAAATATGCCTTCAAATAAAAAGTCAAAAATTACAAATCAACAGATGTTATTTTATCAATTAATCTAAATATAGAAATAAGATGCATTGATGTTTTTTTTAATAGCCTACATTAATAATGTTGGGCTTTTTGCTGCGAGACAAACGGCTGATGAATGAGCCATCACAATAAATAAATCTGCTGATGCAAGTGCAATATGTTTCTTGTGTGTGGTGATATCTAAATGCCATCTTTCTTAATGACTTCTTTATGGATAGTTAGTTTTCTCAGTGAACCACAGTACCCCAATAATGAGTGTAGAAACAACATTCACGTTAGTTTCCTGAAATCCTAAGAACACAGAACTCCCCTGAAATAATGAAGATATTTAGCTTAAAAAA
Organism: Syngnathus acus; assembly: GCF_901709675.1. NCBI lineage: Eukaryota > Metazoa > Chordata > Actinopteri > Syngnathiformes > Syngnathidae > Syngnathus > Syngnathus acus. The sequence continues at coordinate 3,675,329 of NC_051102.1, read as the reverse complement.
ATAAGTCAAACTGATGCAGTAACATTCGTGTTCTCCCCTCAGTATCTACTCTAAATAGTGAATGTTGTTTTTGTTGGTCCTCTTATCTATAACTTGTCTGACCTTCATTCAGTCAAGTAACTATTTAGTTTACTTTTTTATTTAGTTTACCTTAATTCGCAATTTCGTTTTGCCATTGTCAAACAGTCCTGTCAATGCTCTTGCTTATCTCAGACAATTCAGCCTTTGCAAAAGATTGCGTCATGCGGAAGCCGTCGCCACAGTTTGCTACCGTGAAAATAGACATTTGAAAAAGTTACTTGTTTACTGTTGGGAACTATACACAGCATATATTTTCTCTTGTTTTGAGTTCCTTTTTATTTGCAATAATGAAACTATTTTTGTGATTCTTAGTCGAACATGAGAACGAATAGGACATCATTTTTAGAGCAATCATCGCTATCTCTGTTTTGTAATATCTTTTGGTTTTTAGTTTGAAAGTGATGCAGCTCATTTCAATTTCTTATATTATGACTCTTTAGTTTTGGTTCGTTTTCCGTGACCCATGTCTGCTGAGCATTGTGAACTGAACCCACTGCCTGCCCCGAAGGTCTAACTACATCATTATTTGGTAATCCTCAAAAATCACATTTACAATTATTTTAAAGCAAACCTCACGCTCGGGACAAAATCAGACTCTTTCAAACCTACAATGTGTATTGATCCCTGAAGGAAAATTCAATTTTCATCCACCAAGCAATCAATTTTCTATACCCCTTGACTTCTATGTAATTGTCCTTATTAGGATTGTGGGTGAACTGGAGCTGATATTGGCCAAGGAGCAAGGTGCAGCTTGGACTGGTTGCCAACCAATTGCAGCGCACATTCAATTTTCACCTTGCTCTCCATATTGGCATTTTTATTACACCAAAGAGAATTTGACCATACACATGCAGGGGAAGCAAGAAAGATGAGTGTGTGGGGGATTGCTGCCTTGCTCAAGGGCACTTCAAGAGTAGATACTCTAAATAGAATTTCTTCAACACCAACTTGACATCCCAAGTCCATACCCTCTCTTGCCAGAGGGTGAGTCCTTGCAGACTGAGCTACTGTCAGTGAATTTGTATGCTAAATTAATCAATTATGTGACTGCCCCCCCCCACAGCACATATTACTGTTTTTTCTCCCTGTCAAAATTGGTATTATATGGGGCCTTTGTGTTAAATACTTAGCCTGCAGCCATGGCAGCTATCTGGTTAACGTGTTCAAACTTCGAGCTAAAAATAAATTACAAAGTCATTAAAAGTCGGTGGTGTGAGAAAGTGTCGTCCTCAAGCCTTGTTGAAATTTGGGCATAAATGTTTAGGTGCTAATGTCTGCTGAAATTATGTGTGGGAACATTGGCTGTCCAAGGCTTGCATAGGGAGGTTTGCCAGTGATGATTTTGTTTTTCTTCAAAATAAAAACGGATATCTTTCTCAATGTCTGTGTTTTTCCATCATCATTTAATATTCAGCATACTAATCCCCTTTCTGTAAGCTGATGAGTTTGGCAATGTTCTGCTGTTCTCATAGTTTGGGTCATTCGTATCATGATTCATTTTGGGCCAACACTGGTTCTGTGTCAACATTTGACCCTCAGATAATTCCGTGCATGAGTATTATTCTGGTTTCCCATTTCTCAAACAATTTTGGAACTTCCATTTGGCTGTAATTATTCTTGCATTTTCACACTGGCTTTAAAGCAATTCATTCTAAACTTAAATCAAGCAATACCGTGCAAGTAGCAAGCTGTTATACAATGACCAAGAATATCAATGTATATGCTCCTATTTTTAATGAGTTGAACTCAAAGATCTAATAAATGTAAATCTGTGTTTGTATTAATGAGAACTTTAAATAAATACAAATAAATATACCTGTGCCCTTAGCTTTCAAAAAGCTTGGCTTTAAATCATAAACAGTCATTTCCTCCTGCACATTCATCACCACGTCTTCCAATCATGAACTAGAAAATACGCAACTTATCAGTGTAACTTTTTACCAATAACGCCTAACTAACAGTTCTCAACTGGAAGATAAACGCATGTGTGCTGCCATATGTCTTCATTGTAGTCTTTATTTTTCGGTCCATTGTTCTCCAAACATGAACATTTGTCATGATTTGGTTGCTCATGAAATGCTTGGTTACCCAGCCAAACAGCTTGATAAAAAAAAAAGCAGCCAGTCCCAAGTACTGAAGGAGTATGAAAACTGTTTACTGAAGCATGATCACAGTGAGATGTGAAAATGTTAACCTTTGGTTTTTCTGATTTGTTTGTAAACTGCTGTAATTTACTATGATTATGAATCAGCTGTGAGTCACGTTCTCATTAACTCAGAAGACTACAAAAGAGCAAATTTTAGGCAGATGAGGCAGTAGAATATTTTCTTTAATGGCATAAACTTATTTTGCAGGGGCTGAAAATGTTTTTATTGTTCAAACAATGAGTATTATAAACCAAGATTATTCTAAAATGAATTTGATAAGATTTTACATTGAATCACTACTGCCACATGCCACTACAGTATACATTTTAGTCTATTTTTCTTCTTAGTTTGAAGACTGATAACTGACTCAAACTAAGATAAGAACTGGCCATAAAAACAAAATGCTAGAATTTTCAAAAATGAATCACAAGTCATTGAAACACGCACTCTATTTTAGAAGGTGGGCGTAATTCAAACAAATTTGCCAACCATCAAAAAAAGAAGAAAAAAAAAGAAGAAATAGACGAAGTAGTCAGAGCAATAATTTGTCATATGCTGTACGTTGTCAGAAGCAAATTTCCCTTTCCAAAATAAATTGCACATTTAAGATAAGTAACTGCAATGCCTTTCAACACCACTGTCATGCATTCAGTGGAAGTAAAGTCAGTGTGGTGCTAAGGACACCAAGCACGGTGGGATCATTGGGGCTATTCAGGGTGTCCACTGGGACGCCCAACACAAGAGACTCAGTAGGGCCTGTCAGGAGGACGGACCGGATACCAAACAAATAGAAATTTCCAAGGTTGTTCTTTGGGGAATAGCTGGAAAAACAGGAGACACTGACAGGTGAAGTGGACATAAGGTGAACAGGGCAATGACCACCATTACTGAGGCACCTCAGTTAGCCGCTACAAGTTTTACCTATGTGTACTGTTTAGCCGAGTAAAGGTCAGCAAGACAACAAAAATGAGGCAGTGAACAACATGACAAAAAAGGACAGCAATGAAGGGGACACTGCAGAAGACAGATCAAAAATTGATTGGGACTGGATAAATGACACAGGGAAAAAACAGAGGAGCACAGTTAACATTATAAAACACAAATTAAAAAAAATAAAACTCAGGGTTCAACACAAATAGTCCAAAAACGTTTTATTTATTTATTTATTTATTTTAGGGCAGCTAACTATTTATTTATTATTATTTTTTTAGGGCAGCTAACTATGATAATTGATTGTCCTCGTCATGCCTCACTAAACATGTTTCAAGTTCAACACATCAGAGATGAGACTCAGCATTAGGGTCAATTACTCGCTCAAATTATAGGCTTTAAATACTAACTTGAAATTCAATCGGTCTTTAGATTAGAGAAGTAATGCCCTCAGCATCATTTAATTAGAAAACATTGAGGGTTGGTTTGCAGCTAAGAACAATCCAGTTAAATGGTTGATTTGCGCGTACAGTGGACGAAGGTGTATGAAACACCCCTTCAAATGAACTCTAATTTAATAGAATACCAATACAATATTGATTAAGGTTGCTAGGTTAGATACGAACTGCTTCACCATAAATTGTAATCTATTTGACTTTTAGAATGACATTTTATGGAAAATATTGCTTTGGCAATACAGTATAGTGTTTACTATCTTGTTTTAGATGTTGTCTTACAAATGCATAGTTTTGCATACAAGCTATATTCTTAAGTCACTCGAGTATTTATTTTACTCTCTGCCTCAGTTAATCATAAAATATTCAAATAAAATAATTTTAAGGAGTTCATGAAAGACGGAATGTTTTAGGGTGTAAGTATACGCTTCTGCATATCCAACTGTCAATTGTGGAATCAATCAATCAAATCAATATTTCATCCACCAAGCCTCGTGAAGATAGGTGGTTCAGAAAATGGATGGACTGATGGATGGATTTAATATAAATAATAGCCGAACCGCACCAGCATATGTATATTTGGGCTTCTAAGGTTTTAAAATTTAAAACATATAATCAAGTAAATATTTGGAATAAAACCCGCACAACAAAGAAGATTACCGTGTTGGAGGATTGGTTTTGGAAGATTACAGTTTGCTTTCCAATCTACTTACTGTCTATATCTTACAATACAATGTTGAAGACTTTCCCATAACTGGCAGATGTGTCACATCCCACTTTACATATCTCATGCATATCGGGTAGCTAATCAAATATTTACCACCGGATAGAACGCGTTTTATTCTCTGCATATTTGCTCTTATAGTTGACTAGAGTTCCCTTTGGCAACTCCCTTTGCTGAATGCTAATGTATACAGTATGGGTAAATGCAGTGGCTGTCGTGTGGTTTACAGATTGATTAAAACATGCCTATAGTCTCTCCAGATTTCTCCTCTGTGTGAGGTTGGCAAGTATCTTTGTGACCAATTTACATTTTATGTCCAGCTTTGCCCCCAACAGGAATTACTGTGACCTCCCTCATTGATTGGCTAGAACGTCATTTCCAGGCAGTCCTTAATTAGGATTGGAGTTAATCCCCCTCCGTCATGTCTCCCGCTGAATTTTTCCTCGCTCCAGCTGACCTCTGCCAAAGATAAGACGCACACCTTCCTTGTATTGCGCGTTAGTTGTTCACCCTAAGACTTCTGAGCTGTGCTGATAAAGCCAGGCTTTTAAGAAGCCTTTTTTTTCCGTGAGAACACGGTACCTCATTACTTACTGGCTGGTCAGTCAGCCCATTTAGTGTGACATGGATGGTAGAAAGAATGAGTCACATGAAATGTGTCTTTACTTGTACTTCCCAAGTCCAGAACTCCTAAAAGGTTATTTATTATTCAAAAACCAATTTTGAAATATCCCGAATAAAAATAATCTCAATTTAAAAAGAGTTTAAAACGTCATTGCAGCAAGGTCCTTCTGAAATTTCAAATCAGTGACTTTTTTCATGGCGACACAAACTCACAGTTCTGACCAACAGACTTTCTCCGAAAAATCGACTTCATCCTTTATGCCCACAAGGGAGCCACTTTGAGAATTGCTGCGCTAGGTCATTAGAGTGATTACAATAAATTAATAAAGCTTTTCAAGCCGTTGAGTATTATGTATCCATATTGCAGTAACAACTGTACACTGCATTGCATTTCGCACCAAATCCTATTAAATTCTCACGAGAACAGGCTCTATCTAGTCATGTGGATAAATGGAAGCAATGTAGTGTTCAACTTGCAGACTCAGGTCCGTCCTCTTATGACTGGGGAGAACAGAGAGCTTTCTTTCTCAAGCACTCAATAATAACATTTGAGATTTGATTCCCTCCGCAATATCTGGGCTTCTTGTTCTTCACTTCATAATCTATGTAACCATGGGAACTTATATTTTGTCTGTGTCAGTGTTGAGTTAAATAAGGTCCAACACTCTTCAAGACACTTCAGACCAGTAACGTTGAGTGGGTGAGGGCATTGAGTTGATTGCCTGAGGTGCCAAATTTGAAAAGAAGGGAAGAGAAGAGAGGGGGCGGGGGGGAAGAGTAATGATGAATAATCCTCTCTTCTGGTGTGGAGTCGCATCATTGCATTGATGCGCATTTCTGAGTTGGGGCAAAGCTGAGCCAATAGACAGGAATCAATCAGCAAAGAATGGAAAAAAATGTGTCCAGTACCGTCAGCTGCTAGACTTTTAATGACTCGGTTTTTAGTTTAGTTAGCTTTTTATAAAATCAGCTATTTGCAAAGTAATAAGTCACACAGATGGATTTTTAAAAACGTATTTGCCTTAAACGCCATCGCAAGGCAAATTCAAAGATGAGCTTGAGCACGATCACACAGCAATCAGTGCAGCCATTTGAAATCCGTTGGTTATAATGGATTGTTTTACACTGCTACCTGCTGTCAGGACAAACTTCAACAATACCTGTTGTGAGCATCGCTCTTCCCATGCAGGCAATTTTGATCAAATCACATTTAAAGCTACAGGGTTCAAAGCATAGGAAAATAGTAGCTACTGTCTTGAAAATACAGTACTAAAATTTCCCACTGTGCCATTTTGATGAATGTAATAGTGGGAGCCCTACGCGTTTAAGAACCACCGCCAGCATTTGAGTTTGAAGCTACTCCTCCCAGTTGTAGGTGAAAAAAGTATAAATATGCTGGTGTGGAGTTTTTTTTTCTATCTCAAGCTCTCTATATAGTAGCTACCGTATTTTCCACACTATAAGGCACACCTAAAAACCTCAAATTTTCTCAAAAGCCGACAGTTCGCCTTATAATCAGGTGCGCCTTATATATGGACCAATATTGAGCCACTACAGCAGGCGTGTCCAAAGTCCGGCCTACGGGCCAAATGTATATATCTTATATATGGACAAAGTTTTAAAATGGGCCATTCATTGAAGGTGCGCCTTATAATCCGGTGCGCCTTATATATGGACAAAGTTTTAAAATGGGCCATTCATTGAAGGTGCGCCTTATAATCCGGTGCGCCTTATAGTGCGGAAAATACGGTATATATGGTTACATATAGTAGCTTTTTTGAAGTGTATAATAATTGTGGTGGGATGTATTGTAAAACCTCATGCCCAATATGATGGTTCACCTTCCTGGGCTGCTGGATTTACTACAGTCTCTACAGTCTTTACTACAGCAGAGGAAATCTGCATATGTTGACTAGAGAATCTACAGATGACCAGATTTAACAAGGAATGGCGACATTTTAGAGTATCTCCCAGAGTGCATATCTGGCGAGAAGCTGTATAAATGACAGCCTTAAGTGGACAGGAGAATCCTCACAGCCAAACTGGTGTGTAAGTGAGCAGATCTTTTTTTTACTTAAGCTCATAGAAGAAATATGACCATTCATGATTGGTTTTTTTTTTACTTTATTTTGTTTGATTTACAGAATTATACAAGAATGGCACAATTATATGGATTAGCTATTTTTTATTAAATAAAAAAAAAAAATTGAGATCAAATAGTCACTAATGTAGATTATTTTACATGAAATGTAACCTGTGATAAAGTGGATTTACTTCCTAGCTACTTTGCAATCTACTGCATAATGGTATCAAAGAGAAAATAAATAATCTCAAAAGGGATGTATTTTGTATGCACTCTGAAAACATTTGGCGGAAAGATTGACATTGCACTGGATTGTAATACTGCTGCTCAGACAAGCACGATTATTACCCAAAGCGCAGCTATGACGGAGTAGATATTAGACAATGGAACGAATGAAATTTACTCAAACAATGATACTGGCAGTCAATCAAGCAACAAGGGAGTAAATTCCAGACACACAACAGATGGGATGGGAAATACAGAATAGACAAAGCTTGGCAAAAAGTCTGGAAGGATTTTAAGTCAACATTTAAATGCCTATTGTCAAATAAAAAAGGTTTTGCTTGAATAACATTGAACTTTTTTTTCTCCCTCAGTTTGCATATTTTTTGACAAATTTGTCATTTGTTTATTTTTTTTTACCTTATTCTATTTATTTAATCGTTTTGTCTGAAAAACCTTTGTGTGTCTTGTCTCCTCCTCTATTTCTATGTACGACAGTGTGTGTGTCTGTGTGTGTGCGTGATCTACAGTGGTATTAACCAGCAAGACAGATGTTGCTCCCAGCTGAGTGAGGATTTAGTGAATGCTTAATGAACATTGTAATTTCACTCTTTGCCCTGTCAGCACAGCAGTCTTCCTTTTTATTATCAGGGATGGCACAGTGCTTTGTAAACTTTTAATCTTCGTTTTTATTGAGTGCACACACTTATTGTGACTCAATATGCTTGGCCATTGATTTTCCTATATAATTTTCTATGTTTCAGTTATACATCAGGAAATTCTGTGAATACATCTACATTATTAGTAATGCAGGGAATATCACGGCTGATAAATATTACTACTACTGTTCTACTATCTGGACATGGTATTTACCTTATCTGTCTATATTATATCTTGTATTATACAAGAGGAATATGATTGACACTGTTCATATCTGAATACATCAAAACTGGACAACTTACTTTTTTAATCAGTGCTTCTTATTGGACACAAACGCAGTTTCCAACCAGATGAATGAGAAAAATACTATTTTAAATGTGGACAAAATACATGCATGCGGACAAAATAGATGCTCTTAATAAATTTTTGTTTTGCTAATGCATTTTTCAAGGCATGTATATAAGCTCCACTATTAAAAAAAGGAAGCTGATTCAAAAATAAAATAACCATGTGCTGTGATTTTTTTTTCTTAGTGCAAATGGCTAGCTTCGAATAATTCCTTATTACTGCGAAAGGTGCATTAGCACCAAAACAGACTTTTTTTCACTTTGTCATTATGGGATGTGTCATTTTGAGGGGAAAGATGATTTACGCCATTTTGGGATAAGGCTGTTACAGCAAATAAATGGAAAAAGTGAATATCGTCTGGATTTGCTGTATAAGACTCCAGTGGAAGAGCGAAAGCCAGAACACACAGTGAGGGCAGTCAAGTTGTGCGTCTCAGTCCAGACGATGCAATCTATCTAATGATGTCCTGATGACTCCGGTGACAGCAGTTCCCATTCTGAAGTCTTGAGTGACTAACAGGACGGTTTTCACAATCCAAGTCCAGTTCACAAATGTCACTATTGCGTTATTGAGTTGTTTTTTCTGCCCTTTGTCTCTTTTGCCTGAATCAGTAAATGTTTTTTTCTGTCTGTGTGAAAGTGTGTGCATTTTTATGGGCTGAAATTTGAAATGTCACCACAATTCACGTTATGAAATCTAGAGGCCGAGACTCGCCACTCGTGAAATCACACACTTTTTGAATGCGAACTTTACACTGAAGGCTTGCATAGTTCAGTTGATCAATTCATTGGCGAATGTTGTAATGAAAAAGCACGTTTGTCAAGCTGGGACAAGCGAGGCTGGTGTCAGGCCGCTCTGGAACCTATAACAGAAAATCAGCTAAAGTTTTAACGAGAAAAATTAGCTTTTTGCCACACTGAGGCCTCTGGCAAATATATTCCTTTTGCAGGACTGCTCTTTTTGTCATTATTGCTGCTTTGCTCGCTTAGCAATTACCATAGAGTAAAATCAATTATTCTCAAATGAGTTGTTCAATAACACCATTCACACAAAATTAAATTCTCTGATTGTTTAGCTAAATTATTTACCTCCTGCATCCACATCACAATCAACTCCCTTCACACAGGATGGTAAATAATTGTTGTTTGTGAAAGCTTGTCAGGATGATGTTGGTGGGTTGAAACTTGCAATGTGACAATCAGATACAGATACTAGTCACAAAAGGCTATTACACCAGCTAGTGTTAAAATAATTTTTAAGATACTGTCCTCTCATAAAAATATTTTTCCTTTAGAAAAACATTCCCATAATTTAACAGGGTAAACTGGAAATAAAATTCCATGGTCGTCCTTGACTGTTGTAGGGCGTGGTATGTAGGTGGTGATGCAAGAAGAGGGGTGACCAAACTCATTCAAATTCTGGAAGATCCACAGGTTGATTGAAAAAGCTTTAGAAAAAATCCATTCGTCGAAGTTGGGTCAGGCAGGGTCAACAACAATCAAATCAATCCAGACGCAAATGTTGGAAAGTCATGCATGGGCAGAGGATCAATCCACCAATGGAAAAAGATACTTAAATGCCGGTGAACTAAGTTCCGGTGGGTTAAAGTGAATTGCAGTTAAGAAGAAACGTTTGGTCACGCTGCATTCAGGGACACACAGGAACCGGTAATATTCAGTGGTGACTGCTGGTCATTAATGGAGGGGAAGGTCTTTTTTTTTTTTTTTACGACCAAAATCATAAATGTGTTTCTTTATTGACATCATCGCTGTCAGGCGGAAACCTTCTACTGTTAAATAACAACTTTACAGGAACTCAAAAAACTGCCAGCTTGTTTTGAGTTCCCAGGTATTACCGTGTTTTCCGGACTATAAGGCGCACCTTCAATGAATGGCCCATTTTAAAACTTTGTCCTTATATAAGACGCACCGGACTATAAGGCACACCATTAATGCATCATGTCAGACTTTTAATCCAAATCACATCATTCTCCATTTTATCTTTTTTATTTCAACTTCAGACGCAACAAATTACTTTACACTCACAAAATAATGATCCATAGTCTTTTGATTCAGGATTCATAGTCTTCAGCGGGCCACTTATGATTGATTTCATGACACAATGCTTCGGGCCAGTTTAAATTTAGGAATTTGGTCCATATATAAAGGCGCACCGGACTATATGGCGCACTGTCTGCTTTTGAGAAAATCTTTGGTTTTTAGGTGCGCCTTTTAGTCCGGAAAATACGTTACTTTGTTCCAGTTGTCTTGTACCTTATATTGCCATTTCAAACTTGCGTCAACATTACACTACCTAAAAACACTAATACGCTAAAAACATTTGAGTTGGGTGAAGCAGAAGCTTATATAGGGCTCCCTAACTACATATCTTTCAGTAGAGCAGGGAAACGTTTTCCATCGATAACTGCATATTAAAAAATATCACATGCATAAATATCATATGTAATATTTCATCAACCCTGCAGTACAGCTGTCAGTTGCTCAATCTTAAGACCCTTGGAGGTATATATTGTTTCTTTAATGTATTAAAAAAAAAAAAAAATTATTGACAGAAAACAGACTATATCTGCACTCTCGGGGTGATTTCAGCAGTTTTACAAGTGGTACTTAGGTGAACTTCATTAAACCATTTTCTATCCATGAGCACAGAGGGAAGCTGGTTGAATAAGCAATTACCACTAAAGAGTGCTTCAATTGGGATTTCTATTTCAGTTAATGTGCACTGAGGGGACAAAAGACGAATGCAATTCTGTGAAACACCCGTTGAGGTATATGGGTTATGTGAAGCCCGCTGAGTCATTCGGCTATGCTACCTCTGCAGGTGGTGCTCCACTTAACAAGCAGAAACATCACAGCATCCCAATTAAAAAGCAAAGTGCTTACTGTCGATGCCACTTTGTGTTTTGATGTTGACGAATGATCATGGCAACAACAAAAACTTTCCTCTAATGAAGAGATGAAAGTAGCCTTCACAGGTTATAGAAGGGCTTCTGTATTTTCATCAACTTCAGCCATCAGCTAATTCACAAGAAGTGTTGTTTTGAATAATTCATTACTTCATTTTAAAGTTTTATGGTCAGCTTCCTCCCTCTGGATTCTGTGCATCAAATTTAAGGCTGATTTGCTTGAAGTTGCACTCCTCTTGCATTATGTCTGATGAAGCCATGCTTAGATTGCAATTCTTAATTTTGGATGGACAGGGACTTGTGCAGTTACTGATCTTTCAGATGAGCCAATACCACCGCTTTTATTATCAGAACATCCATTTCAGACAATTTTGGCGAAAAACTAGAATGAAAATACATCAATTCACAGTGTGCAACATAAAACATACAATACACACTGACTCATACCGTTTCATGTTCCAGACAGGAATTCAGGAGCAAATAAGAGTAAGTTGCATGCACATTATGCTTCATCTTCCTCCTCAGACCTAACGCAATTATCCAACTACTTGTAACTACTTCCTGCCACGCGATGCAACCCTCAAATAGAACAGTGGGAGACAATAACCCAAACAAATGTGAGTATTTTGAAATGTACATTAAATTTACACTGCAATACATATAGAAAAATAAACACGATCCTTTTAAATCACAACAGTTCCATACAGTTTGTAACTAATGCAGCTAAAAGATTTCTGATGGATGTTTGCCCATTTTAATTTTAGAATTACCCTGCTACTTTTATTCTTCATCTCTGCTGTCCACAGTAGAACACATTTTGCAAACCATAAAGCAATCCATGTCACAGTGAAGATATATAACTCCACTGTGACACGGATTGCTTTATGCAATGCTGACTTTTCAGCTTTTGAAATAATTCAAAAGCTGAAAAGTCAGCATTGCCGCAGCTTTCATCATCATCATCTGTCAGCATCAGTCATCGGTCCTTATAATGCTGAAGCGGCTGCTTAGAAGCACAAAACTGTAACAATGTATTCACTTATTTATGATAACCTACCCGCTCTCTAAATTGCTCATTTTGTGCCTTTCCAAGCACAAGTAAATAATACTCATTATCTGCTGCAATGCACCGACTTGAACAGTAATGTGCGCATTGTGCAAGGAGTAACAATCTGAAATCTGTAATTGAGTGAGATAAATGTACTACGAACGTATTGTTGCTTTACTGCAGTAAAGGATGATAAAATATCCCAGAAGAGGTCGGTCATGTGTCATGATGGCCCATGCTTTTTATGAGGACTTTTTTTATTTTTATTCCACTAATGAGCACTTAAATGGCTCGCCAGCAACTGTTTTGTCATTATACACTGATAAATGCAATAGTACTAAGAAAGAAAGTACGAAGAAACAATTCATGAAATTCTCAAATGATATACATCATAAATCACAGGTGTCAAACTCAAGGCCCGGGGGCCAGGTACGGCCCGCCACATCATTTCATGTGGCCCGCGAAGACAAATTGTGCATCAAATTTGTGTGTCATGACTAGAATTGCAAATTGTCTTCACTTTTAATAATATCTTTTTTTTTAATATTTGACCAGTTTTTACTCATCTGATTTGAAAACGAGTTATTTGTCAGTTTGTTTTGTAGCTTTTACTGTATATAATATGAGGTGCTCATACATTTATTTGGGTTGACAGTTATAATGGCCCTCTGAAAGAAGCTATGACTACAATGTGGCCCGCGAAAAAAACGAGTTTGACACCCCTGTCATAAATCATCCATCCATCCGTCCATTTTCAGAACCGCTCGTCCTCACTAGTTTATGCTAATTCAGATTTATCAGGGAATTATTCATAAGAAAGCACATGATCCCGATTTGTTGCTATTGTAACCTATTCTAAAAAAAAAGCTCATATACTGACCTTGCAATCTCTGTAAACAGATTCAAATCTGTTGCAGCCCCATATGGCACCATACACTTGAAGGCCTTTTTGGTGATTAATTACATTACATTAGTGTATTGAGTGCATAATGGCTGCTGATCCATTACATCCAGTCTTTGACATCACAAAATCAATCAGGCCTAAATGAAAGGGAAAAGTAATGGAATGGTGCAAAATAAATGACTAATGGAGACCTTTTATAAGAGAACATAGAAGAAAGACGTTGGCTGCTGTAAAGAGACTGTTATAAATGGTGCATGGTTAGTAGAGGTGGGATGGTGCATTTTTATTGTGTGTTTTGTGCATAGAGAGGACATTACTTATTCACAGTATTTTGATTGAACAATTTTTACTTATTATTTATTGATTTGAACTAAATTAGGGGAAAAAACATGCTCTGCTTAGTGGAAGTGAATGATATGTACCATGTTAAACAGGTTACCGTATTATCCGGACTATAAGGCGCACCGGACTATAAGGCGCACCTTCAATGAATGGCCCATTTTAAAACTTTGTCCTCATATAAGGCGCACCATCAATGCATCATGTCAAATTTTTAATCCAAATCAAATCATTCTCCATTTTATCTTTTTTATTTCAACTTCAGACGCAACAAATTACTTTCTAATCACGAAATAATGATCCATAGTCTTTTTGATTCATGATTCATAGTCTTCAGCGGGCCACTTATGATCCGGACTATAAGGCGCACTGTCGGCTTTTGAGACAATTTTAGGTTTTTAGGAGCTTTAGATCAGGGGATGCTTTGAGAATAATTGTCAATTTTTGTCTATGTGAAGCCCTTTGAGACTGCTTGTGATTTAGGGCTATACAAATAAACTTGACTTGACTATTTAGGTGCGCCTTATAGTCCGGAAAATACGGTAGTAAAGTCCGAACAAATTATTTAAACAAGTTACATTTACAATTATCATATTTCCATGCTAATTCACAAATGAGGTGAGTTGCAGTCCTCAAAAAAATAAAAAAATGTGTGCTGACGGATTTATATGCACTTTCATTTTGCAAAGTAGGCAGGAGGACAATACATTGCAGAAGCTTAATGTTCTGTTGCTGCCCGTGTTTAATTACATTTCTAGAACAGCCCAGGAACTGGACTGGCACACCCTCCTTTAACTCAAAGAGCTCCAGTTGATTCATGTTGCTCTAATAGATTGTCTGCATTAATGTCACCTTGGACCCTCTGTCCAAAGTTGTTTTTAACTTGCTGGATAGCAGACGGTTCAGCTTTACAGTGCACATTCATTATAAAGTGACAGTAGTGCTTCCCCCACTGTAAAAAATGATGAGGACTTCTGTCTTGAAGAGAAAGAAATAAACATGGCTGCGTGAAGCACAGTAGAACTGAGACTTCATTGATTATTAATAACTTCTACTCACTGACACGATCAGTCAGGATCTAATCATTATTAATGTACAGTGTTCTTCAACACATGAAAAAGGTCACGCGACAAGAGACTGCTTGCAGTCATTACAAACCTTTCTATGCATGCAGCAAAACCCCTCAAGCAACTGCCACTTGAGATTTTAGCCAGAAATATCCTATGACACAGCCAAGTGTACATCTATATAATTAATTTAGAGACCATTAAAACACCTTCTGTGTCATTCATCTCACATTGTGCTCACCTTATGAATTGTTAAACCTTTTGGAATTCAATGGACACGTCTCAAATACGCATGCACATTTTCATTTCAAAAGATGTCTGCATGCCTTCTGTTATTCTTCCCCTGGTGTGTGTATGTGTGTGTGCGTGCGTGCATGTGTGTGTGCATGCGTGCATATGTGTGTGTGTGCGTGTTGATGATTTGATCAGGCCACTAACTTGGTCATCAAAGAATTTAACAAATAGGTTACATACAATATTAATAACAATAATAATAAAAGAATAAAATCATAATTCCGTATTTTCCGCACTATTAGGCGCACTTAAAAACTTAAAATTTACTCAAAAAACCACAGTGCGCCTTATAATGCAGAGCGCCTTATATATGGATCACTTGATGAATTTGTTGATCCATACTGGTTGTACACAGCGCTCTGCCAAAATGTTTCAGTACATTTTAGTACGACTAGTAAATTACAAGGTCGCATCGCTTCCCAGCATTACGGCAACCGTGGTCAGGGGGTCACTGAATAGCTGTTGTACCCGCGAGGCTATTTCATTTCAAAATAGGCTGTTCCGTTAATGTTTTCGAGTACGTTTACGGATCAATATCAAACGGAATCATACATAAGCAGCACCAATGTGTTAGATCGAACTTTAGTCAGTTCCGATCATTTTATAGGAGATAGTTTGAGAAACGCGATTGTTTACAGAGGGCTCATTGGTTATTGGCTAGTGGATGCATACCGCAACCCTAGTCAACCTCAGTTTGTTGCAGTATAGCTTCTATTTTATGCGCCTTTTAATCCGGTGCGCCCTATATATGAAATAATTTCTACAATAAACAAATTCAATGAGGGTGCACCTTATAATCCAGTGCGCCTTTTGGTGCGAAAAATACGGTAATAATGGTAGATGTAATATGGTAGATATTCTCTGTGATTCTCACCATTGTTATAAAAGAGCAGAATATTTTGCTGCAGAAGACCCAATAAAAATCAATAGCTCCTGTTGCATGATATCCCTTCAACACCATGCAGAGAGCGTAAAGAGGCAGG
The DNA here is from genome assembly GCF_901709675.1 of Syngnathus acus. Lineage (NCBI taxonomy): Eukaryota > Metazoa > Chordata > Actinopteri > Syngnathiformes > Syngnathidae > Syngnathus > Syngnathus acus. Next base: position 3,659,494 of record NC_051102.1, on the reverse strand, counting down.
ACGATGACATGATCCTTTAACAAAAGGCCGAAAAATAAAAAAATAAAAAGCTTTGTTTTACACTCTTTTTCTCTTGCTTGTTACATTTGACTATTCGCTTGCACACTCCACAGAGTTCATACAGTCCTAGTTCTCCCATTCCCATTTTCTTCCTCAAACCCGCTTCTCCTCACGCATGCACATTCTGCATTTGTACGTCGCAAATAGTCAGCTGTTACACACAAGATTTTCCAACAGCTGCCTGCCGTCACACGCACGAGCATAAATAAGCAGACACAGCCGGAAAAAAACAGGCATATGGTGAAAAAAATAACCCATGAAGGACACGCTGGAGATACACAAGCAGAGGTAAACAGTCATTTTTTTTAGCGAGGAGGAAACCTACTGCTTGATTCCTGTGGTGGATGAAATGACTATAATTTCTTTTGTTTATGGTAGAAGTAACAAGCGAAATGTATTTATTTTGTGTCATGACGTAAATGTGTCGTTCAATCAGGATAGTTAAATGAGCAAGTAGCTCAGTCATCCAGGCAAAAACGGGTTATTGCAAATGTTTCCGAAACTGGAGATGTGTCCCGAATATTGCACACCTGGTTTATTTACACAGCAACATTGGAAACATACTTCTGTGGCTTCATTCGATGGAAATTTTGCAGGGGTTACTTTACGGCGGTCATTCATTGAAGTAGACAAACAATCATAAACCAATACACACTGATGCTTTGCAAGTGCCAAAGACAAAACCCTCATATATATGCTGTTACCACGCAACAGGGGCTCGTGGTAGATGGGGAGATGTACGAGGTGGTGGACAGCTTCTGCTACCTTGGATACATGCTTAACGCTGATGGGGGGGTGGACCTAGCAGTGACCACAAGGGTGAGAAGCGGGTGGAAGAAATTCAGGGAACTCATGCCCTTCTTAACATCTAAGGCCCCATCCCTGAAGATGAGAGGTCAAGTGTACTCAGCCTGCGTCAGAAGTAGTATGACGTACGGAAGTGAGGCATGGGCCCTGAAAACAGAACACGAAGACAAACTAAACAGAGCAGAAATGAGGATGATCAGATGGATGTGTGGTGTGTCAATGAGGGAGGAAAAGACCAGTGCAGAGCTGAGAAAGAAGATGGGAGTGGAGGCCATAGTGGATGTGGTGAGGAGAGGCAGACTGCGATGGTACGGACATGTAGTGAGGAAGGACGAGAATGACTGGGTGAAGAAAGTTATGTCGTATAACGTAGAGGGAACAAGACCCAGTGGCCGACCTAAAAAGACCTGGCAGACGACCGTGGCAGCCGACATGAAGGCACTCGGCATCAACCACGAGATGGCCATGGACCGTTCCCGGTGGAAGAAAGCCATATCGAGAACCCAGTCCAACCCAGCGGCGCCTGGAAAGCGGACTTTAAACCGATGATGATGATGATGAGCCAAGGGCTGACAATATCAGCACAGGGAAAGGTACAAGATTGGGGGCGGAATCAAAGAACATTGCCTTGTCTCTAACGGGAATACAACCAATGGAAAACACTTACACTCCTTTGATTTTAGCAGCAGGCTTGATTTGAGATACACACTTCGCTGAGGTTCTAAGTGTTTTTTATTATTCTGCCTTAGAGGTTGTGCTGACGTTTCTTCTTGTTGCCTCTTGAAAAATATATTGTTTTGAACCTTTCACAAATTTGACGACTACGACTTTGATAAAGGAGTTTGAATTTGGGAAACAGTTTACAGCGCAATACGTACAGTTTATAGCACTTTTGTTTTTACGGTAATGAGAGCATGTATAATCACACCCATTTACCCATTTATTAGTGAAACATTTTGTTCTGTATTCTATATACTTTGTTTTAATGACAAATAAAGGAAGTCTAGTCTAATTAGGATATCCCGCCTTTGGCCGCCGCCCAGCTCACTTTGCACCCGACCCCTTTGACCCCACTCACAGGTGGTGAGCCCATGGGAAGGGGGACCCATGTTGCCTTTTCGGGCTGTGGGTGAATGTATTAGCGCTCCTTCTGGGGACTTTACATGTTGTGGGGCTGTTCTGGCTGACACACCTCTCCAACATTGCATGGACATCAGAAACAGTGCCTTTGCATTGGCAGACTGGGGTGGTGGTGGACCGGAGGGTGTGTTCCAACTACAGAGGAATCACACTCCTCAGCTTCCCTGGTAAGGTCTATTCAGGGGTGCTGGATCCGTCGAGAGGTTGAATCTTGGATTCAGGAGGAGCAGTGTGGAACAGTGGACCAGCTCTATACCCTCGGCAAGATCCTCGAGGGTGGATGGGAGTTCGCTCAACCAGCTCACGTGTGTTTTGTGGACCTGGAAAAGGCGTTTGACCGTGTCCTTTTGGGAGTTCCGTAGGGGGTGCTTCGGGAGTACGGAGTGACAAACCCACTGATAAGGGCGGTTCGGTCACTGTATCACCGATGCCAGAGTTTTGTCCGCATTTCCGGCAGTAAGTCGGATTCGTTCACAGTGAGGGTTGGATTCCGCCAAGGCTGCCCTTTGTCACTGATTCTGTTCATAAATTTTATGGACAGAATTTCTAGGCGTAGCGGAGGCGTTGAGGTTCTCCAGTTTGTTGACCTCAGCATCGCAGCTCTGCTTTTTGCAGACGATGTGGTGCTGTTGGCTTCTTCAAGCCATGATCTCCAGCTCTCACTGGAGCGTTTTGCAGCTGAGTGTAAAGCGGTCAGGATGAAAGTCACCACCTCCAACTCTGAGACCATGCCCTCAGTCGGAAAAGGGTGGAATGCCCTCTCCGGGTCAGGGATGAGACCCTGCCCCAAGTGGAAAAGTTCAAGTATCTTTGGGTCTTGTTCACGAGCAAGGGCAGGATGGAGCATGAGATCGACAGGCGAATCGGTGCAGCGACTTAAGTTTACGATATGCAGCAATTTTTTCCCTGTTGGTTTTGCTTTCATTTCATTGTTAACAGTTCTGAAACAGGATTTAAGTGTGCCACTTACAGTTTCATGAAACGCATGCACTCTGGGTTGAGTGACTTTCAAATTAGAGTGTTCCCTGCAAAATGTGTTAGAGTTGAAACGCAAATCAAACACTACAGTTATCATCATTGTCAAGTTGTCCTGACTTTCCCCAGTTCTTTGCCCTAACTTGATAAAGGGCCTTGGTCCTTAGAACACAAGTTCAACTCGGATCTTTCTCTTTCTTTTTGCAGTTTTGCAAGGTTAATTAGAGGGTGATTAGGTTGCTAACCTTAAACAAAGAAAACATTGCATTATTTTAAGTTCAGTAATTGCATACATATGCCAGGAAAAAATGAAGCATAAGTAATTAAGTTAGAGGAAATAAGCAAGTGAGTGTTCAAACATAAATGCTAAACATAAACATCCAATTTGCCTTTGTGAGTACTTTAAACTGATTGAGCCACTCAAAATTAAGGTAAACACAGCTTGTGACTCAAACCAAACATTTCAAACAAACTAAGCATTTACCAAACAATATTATCCAAGTGACTATTTCCTACCTGTTGCGTGTGATCAGGAACACTGGAGTCTCTTTGTTTGTTTTTTCTTTGCTTTCTCTGTTTAAGCTTTTTCTTTGTTTCACTAACAAGCTTTCCCTTCTTTGTTCCCCCAGCTCACATGCTGGTCTGTAGGCAATATGGCAGTCCCTAGCATCTGACAGGAAGTTTGGTGATGTGGCTGTTTTTTCTCTGCCACCTTCAGGTTTGGAGGGGGACTAGTGGATATTTTGACTAAATATTTTTTTGTAGGATTGAAACAAAGCAAGCAACTAAATACCAACAAACTGACGAGACACAATTGGCTGGAGGAGGCTGACTGGGAAAGACAAGGGGAAGGGAAAATGAGCACTGGTGCACACAATAAACTAAGAAGACTGAGGAATAGGGTGGAACAACACTAAATTAACATTAGAAATACATTCAACAAAATTATCAATCATAAAATGTAACAAATATGCCCCCACATCAGAAAAAACAATTTAGAATTAGATGGATGGATAATAAATGACAATTCTGCCCAGTGAAATATGCTTGATCTTCCCAAATAACAGTAATTCTTGCATTCATCAAACGTTTCAAATAATATTTATGCATCTGGATCGGGATGAAAAACTTGTAAGAGAGATGAGATTTCATTATAATAACCTAAAGAGTCAGACAGAGAGATGAGCCAATATTTCGTGGGCTTCACCATGGAGATTTGATGTACCAGAAAAGGGCACAGTTCCCTTATGGCCATTTGAAATGAATACTGATTTTTTTTTTTTCAAAGACCATAAAATAAATATGAATCAACTTCAGCTAATCCCATTTATTTTGAGCAGTAGCATTGATGGGTTCAGAAGTGGCAGTCGAAACTTAAGTCATAGTGTTGGTATTGATGCCAGCCAGGACTGAGTGTCAATCTCTCGCTGACGAATCTTGACAGCCATTTCCAGGCCACCATTTTTGTGCTCCTCAGCCTTCAACTGGGGTCAACATTAATAAAAAAAACCCATTGTAATTGCAGTTCTATTTTAGTTAAATGATAAAAATATTATCAAGCAAAACAATCAATCTTCATGCGTGTCATCATCAAAATTCGAACATTGTTAATTTAATACATATCTGACAGTGTCAGTTAAAACTGACTTTTATTATAGTATATCTAGAATGCAGGATATTTGACAGTGAGTCTTATGTTATTAAAAAAGAAAACGATACGACTAAATGACCCGTTCCATACTCTGATTTACTGTTATTTGCTTGTCCTGGTGATAAATAGCAGGTTACTCAGAGGAAGAACAATTTAATGCCCATGAGGGAATTGCTTTAGATGTTTTGGACAGATGCTTTTCACAAGAAATCCGAAGATTAATGGGATTGCTCTCACAACTGAGATAATCCGGCATTATACTTTTTTTTTGTGGCGATGCACTGCTCTAATCATAACATCCATCTGCATAAGAAGCCAAAGTTAAAGCTGTGCTCCTCACTAGGATTTTCTATGCAGAACCCTCGAAGCCGATGTACCCCATTAGCATAATACTATGTGTTTATGACTCTTGAGTGTAATTGGATTTTTTTTTTTTTGCCTTTGTGAGACAACAGTTATAATTTCTCTTTACCTAGTTTAAAATTGAATTACTAGTTGGATTGTGATCATGAATAAGTGTACTCTAACAGTGACGGAGCTGATGTTGTTGACTGTGCGAGACAAAAAAAAAATAAAGACAGTGTGGAGTTTGCATGTTCACCCCGTGCCTGCGTGGGCTTCCCCCGGGAACTCCGGTTTCCTCCCACATCCCAAGAGAATGCGTGGTAGGCTGATTGGGCAATCTAAATTATCCGTGGGTGTGCGTGCAAGTGCGAGTGGTTGTTCGTCTCTGTGTGCCCTGCTATTTGCTGGCAACCAATTCAGGGTGTCCCCCGTCTACTGCCCGATGACTGCTGGGATAGGCTCTAGCACGCCCGCAACCCCCATGGGGACAAGCGGTACAGAAGATCTTTATTTTTAATTTCATTTACAATTAAAATTATTTCCCTAATTCTCATTCCTGCGAGAGAAGTCAATTATCACCAGGCTGCATTCTTGAGGTTAATACAATTATTATCAGTGCCAGGCCATCATATAAATGCTGTCACATTATGTTTCCCTGCCTCATTCTGTGTTAGGCTTTTGCAGCTGCACGCAGAGTAAAAATTGGTATTTTTACGTCATAGACCAGAAATAATCATCGTTAATGATAATTTTTAAACAAGTGTTTTTATGTACATGGACAGTTTGTGGTGACTACGTTGATGACAACTTGCAACAAGAATAGAAATAACACGCTTGGAGCTTTGGGCACAGCACACCACAACCCCAGTGGCCTCCCAGAGGTATGGGAGTGCCTGTCATCCATTGACACCAGAGGGTGCAGCCAGCAGAACAGGGCCAAGACTGAGCCTAATGCATGGGGCAACTTGATCACCGCACCAACTACCGAAGGCCCCTGAGGAGCTACCCTTGAAAAACAAACAGAAGCAGCGCTGCCCTTAGGTCACCCTATGGTCCAGTTGCATCCATCCCTTGGGTTCCCATAGCAACCAGTAGCAGCATTGATTGTAGAGACAATCTGCAGATCACCATGGTCAATTTAAAGCTGGATGCTTTGGCTGACTAAGAATCTAAGCGAGCAGTTGCCCTCCTCAATGAAGAGAAGCAATGTTGCGTCACATTCCCCAAAATGGAAACTCTTGACTATAAAATCGGGAGATTAGCGAGACAAATGACTGATTGGGAGTTATGCAGCAGATGAGGCTGAAATTTGGGATTCTGAATCGGGAAATGTGGTGTGTAATCAATTTTGTGGTCCATGCGTCATGGTTAATGCAGGAGTAACTCTATTTACTCAGTGGGTTCTTCTAAATGTTTCTGATACTAGAACTTTGACCTTAGCTCGAAAACTGATGACATATGAACATAGTTATATTTATTTTAACATGATGATATCATCACTTGGGTCAGGCAGCCAAGTCACATGATTGTCCACGAAGGTGGAGTGGTTCCAAGCAACATGCCGAACAAAGGTACATTTTCAGCAGAACGACTCATTACTGTATA